>NC_052343.1:24131753-24289253 GCF_016432855.1 Salvelinus namaycush
ACCGGATTCAGGTCGGGGTTTGTTATCGCTACCTGATTTTCAGGGTCCGGGGTGTGTTAGCGCAACCTGATCTCAGGGTTGGGGTTTGTGTTAGCTATACCTTATCTCAGGTTGGGGTGTGTTATCTATCCTGATCTCATGGTCGGTTGTGTTAGCTATACCTGATGTCAGGTTTAGGGTTGTGTTTACTGTACCCTGTCTCAGGGTTGGGGTTGTGTTAGCTATACTGAATCTCATGGCGGGTTGTGTTAGCTCTACTGATTTCAGGTGGGGGGGGGTGGGGTTGGTTAGCTATACTTATCTCACGTTGGGGTGTGTGTTTACTACACCTGATCTCAGCGTTGGGGTTGTGTTAGCTATACCTGATCTCAGGGTCGGGGTTTGTGTTTATCTGTACTATCTCAGTGGTCGGGTTGTGTTTGCTCATACCTGATCTCAGGGTCGGGTTGTGTTAGTATAACCTGTATCTCAGGTCGGGTTGTGTTAGCTATACCTGATCTCAGGTGGGGTTGTTTTAGCTGTACCTGATCTCAGGGTCGCGGTTGTGATTAAGTCTACCCTGATCTCAGGGTTTCGGGGTTTGTGTTCGCTATACCTGATTTCAGGTTTGGGGTGTGTTAGCTATACTGATCTCAGGTTGGTGGGTTGTGTTAGCTGTACCTGATCTCAGGGTCGGGGTGTGTTAGTCTACCTGACTCAGGGGTCTGGGGTGTGTTATCTGTAACCTGATCTCAGGGTCGGGTTGTGTTTAGCTACACCTGATCTCATGTTGGTCGGGTTGTGTTAGCTCGTACTGATCTCAGGGTTGCGGGTTTGTTGTTAGCTCATAACTGATCTCAGGGTTCGGGGTTTTAGCTCTACCTGATTTCAGGTGGGTTGTGTTAGCGTATCCTGATTCAGGGTCTGGGTTGTGTTAGCGACCTGTCTCAGGTTCCTGTTGTGTTAGCTATTCCTGATCTCAGGGTCGGGGTTGTGTTACTCCTTACTGGATTTCGGGTCGGGTTGTGGTATCGCTATACCTGTCTCCAAAAGCGTTGTTTCACCAAAAGGGTTGTGTTAGCTATACTGATCTCAGGGGTCGGGGTTGTTTTATGCTGCTACCTCGATCTTCAGGGGTTGTTTCGTCTGCTCGGTGTGTGTTAGTCTTACCATGCTCCAGTCGTGTTACATCTGTTGGTCTGGGGTTGTGTTTAGCTCTGACCTGATCTCAGGGTTGGGGTTGTGGTTAGCTATACCTGATCTCAGGTCGGGGTTGTGTTAGTCTACCTGACTCTGGCCGTTAGCATGCTGTGCCAGGTTGGGTTGTGTTGCTTACCTGATCTCAGGGTGGGTTGTGTTAGTCACTGATCTCAGGGTCGGTGTTTGTGTTAGCTCTACCTGATCTTCAGGTCTGTTGTGGTTGTTTAGCATATACCTGATTCAGTGTTGGGTGTTGTTTAGCTATACCTGATCTCAGGTTGTTGTGAGCTATCACCGATCTCAGGTCGTGTGTTAGTCTGTACCTGATCTCTGGGTCGGGGTTTGTGGTTAGCTCTCCTGATCTCAGGGTCGGGGTTTGTGTTAGCTTACCTGACTCAGGGTCGGGTTGTGTTGTACTATACCTGATCTCAAGGTCGGTTGTGTGCGTTCGTGGGGTGTTAGCTCTACCTGATCTCAGGGTGACGGTTGTGGTTAGCTCTACCTGATCTTCAGTTGGTTGTGAGAGACTGATCTGGTTGGGTTTTAGAGCTTCTAGGGCATTGACCTACCTTCTCAGGGTCGGTGGTTGTGTTTTTTAGTACTGTATCTCTCAGGGTCGGGTTTGTGTTAGCTGTAACCTATCTCAGGGTTGGGGTTGGTGTTAGCTTACCTGATCTCAGGTCGGGGTTGTGTTCTCTACTGATCTCATGCGGGGGTTTGTGTTATACTCTACCTGATCTTAGGGTCGGGGTGTGTTAAGGCTCTATAGGTCGGTTTGCACTGATCTCAGGGTCGGGTTGTTGCTCTACCTGCTCAGGTTTTTAGCTCTACCGATCACGGGTTCGCGGTTGTGTTAGCTCATACCTGATCTTCAGCGTCTGGGTTGTGTGTTAGTTACCTGATCTCAGGGTCGGGGTTGGTGTTTATCTTACACTGATCTCAGGGTCGGGTTGTGTTGCTCATACCTGATCTTCAGGGTTGGGTTGTGTTAGCTATCATCCATGGTAGCTCTACAGGGTGGGGTTGTGTTAGCTATACCTTGACTCAGGTGGGGTTGTGTTATGCTCTACCTATCTCATGGGTCGGGGTTGTGTTAGCTCTACCTGGTCTCAGGGTGGGTTGTGTTAGCTTCCTGATCTCAGGGTCGGGTGTTGTGTTCACGGGTCGTTTTGGCTGACATGCTCGGTGGGTTGTATCTCCGACTCGGGTCGGGTTTGTGTTAGCTATAACTGATTTTCAGGTTGGGTTGTGTACGCTATACCTGATCTCAGGGTTGGGGTTTGTTTAGCTGTACCTGATCTCAGGGTCGGGTGGTGTAGCTCGGTTAGGTCGTGGTTGTTTCTGTACCTGATCTCAGGTCGGGTGTGTGCTGTACCTGATAATCAGGTCGGGGGTTGTGTAGCTCTCCTATCTCAGGGTCTGGGTTGTGTTAGCTCTACCTGAATCTCGGTTCGGGGTATGTGTGTAGCTACTACGATTATCAAGGTCGGGGTTGTGTTCTAACGCTCGTGTCGGGTACTGTTTATCGTACTAGATTTCAGGAATGAGCCAGTTGGGGTGTGTTAGCTATACCCGATCTCAGGGTTGGGGTTGTGTTCTCTATCCTGATCTCATGGTTCGGGGTTGTGTTAGCTATACCTGTTCGGGTTTGTTGTTTTACTGTACCTATCTCAGGGTGTTGGTTTGTGTTAGCTATACCTGATCTCATGAGTAGGGGTTGTGTAGCTCTACCTGATTTCAGGGTTGGGGTTGATGTTAGCTCATACCTGATCTCAGGGTTCTGGGTTGTGTTACTATACCTGATGTTCAGGTTTGGCGGTTGTGTTAGCTCTACCTTGAGTCTCAGGTCGTGGGTTGTGTTAGCCATACCTGTGATCTCAGGTAAGACTAACACAACCCCGACCCTGAGATCAGCGTAGGCTAACACAACCCCACCCTGAGATCAGGTAGAGCTAACACAACCCAACCCTGAAATCAGGTATAGCTAACACAACCACCGACCCTGAGAATCATGTAGCAGCTAACACAACCCCAACCTGAGATCAGGTAGAGCTAACACAACCCCTGACCGCTGAGATCAGCTACAGCTAACACAACCCCGACCCTGAGATCAGGTACAGATAACACACCCCGAACCCTGAGATCAGTATATCTAACACAACCCCGAACCTGAGATCAGGTAGCAGCTAACAACAACCCCAACCCTGAGATCAGGTAATGCTAACACAACCCAACCCTGAGAATAGGTAGCTAACACAACCCCGACCCTGAGATCACGGTATAGCTAACCACCCCGACCTCTAGATCAGTAAGCTAACACAACCCACCTGAGATCAGGTAGAGCTAACACAACCCCGACCCTGAGATCAGTAGAGCTAACACAACCCCGAAATCCTGAGATCAGGTACCACTTATACACACACCCCGACCCTAGATCAGGTACAGATAAACAACCCCAACCCTGAGATCAGGTACAGCTAACACAACCCCACCCTGGAGATCAGGTATAGCTAACACAACCCACCCTGAATCAGTTATACTAACACAACCCCACCCTGAGATCAGGTAAGTAACACAACCCGACCCTGAGATCATGTAAGCTACACAACCCCGACCCTGAGATCAGGTAAGCTAACACAACCCCGACCCTGAATCAGGTATAGCTAACACAACCCCACCCTGAGATCAGGTAGAGCTAACACAACCCCGACCCTGATGATCAGGTACAGACTAAACACAACCCCAGACCCTGAGATCAGGTATAGCTAACAACCCCCAGACCCTGAGATTCAGGTAAGCTAACACAACCCCATACCCTGAAGATCAGGTAAGCTAACACAACCTCAACCCTGAAATCAGGTAGAGCTAACAAAACCCGACCCTGAGATCAGTAGCTAACACAACCCCGACCCTGAGATCAGGTACAGCTAACACAACCCCGACCCTGAGATCAGGTAGAGCTAACACAACCGACCCTGAATCAGGTAGAGCTAAACACAACCCGACCCTGAGATCAGTAGAGCTAACAACCCCGACCCTGAGATCAGGTACAATAAACCCACCCCGACCCTGAGATCAGGTAGAGCTAACACAACCCCGACCCTGAGATCAGGTTAACAGCTAACCAACCCCAACCCTGAGATCAGGTATGCGCTAACACAACCCCGACCCTGAATCAGGTACGCTAACACAACCCCGACCTGAAATCAGGTAGAGCTAACACAACCCCAACCCTGAGATCAGTATAGCTAACACAACCCCAACCCTGAGATCAGGTAGAGCTAACACAACCCAACCTGAGATCAGTACAGCTAACACAACCCTACCCTGAGATCAGGTATCAATAACACAACCCGACCCTGAGATCAGGTAGAGCTAAACACAACCCCGACCCTGAGATGCAGGTACACTAACACACCCCAACCCTGAGATCAGGTATAGCTAACACAACCCCAAACCTGAAATCAGGTATAGCTAACACAACCCCGACCCTGAGATCAGTAGATAGCTAACACAACCCCGACCCTGAGATAGGTAGAGCTTAACACAACCCGCCCGAGATCAGGTAGAGCTAACACACCCCGACCTGAGATCAGGTAGAGCTAACACAACCCCGACCCTGAGACAGTATAGCTAACACACCCCGACCCTGAATCAGGTATAGCTAACACAACCCGCGACACCTGAGATCGGTATAGCTAACACAACCCGACCCTGAGATCAGTACAGATAACACAACCCCGAACCCTGAGATCAGGTATAGCTAACACAACCCACGCTGAGATCAGGTTAGCTACACAACCCCGACTGAATCAGGTAGCTAACACAACCCCGACCCTGAGATCAGGTAGCTAACACAACCCCGACCCTGAGATCAGGTTGCGCTAACACAACCCCGACCCTGAAATCAGGTAGCGCTAAACACAACCCACCCTGAAATCAGGTAGAGCTAACACAAACCCAACCCTGAGATCAGGTATAGCTAACACAACCCCAACCCTGAGATCAGGTAGAGCTAACACAACCCCGAAACCTGAGATCAGGTACAGCTAACACCACCCCGACCCTGAGATCAGGTATCACCCCGATTAACAGCACACCCCGACCCTGAGATCAGGTAGAGCTAACACAACCCCGACCCTGAATCAGGTACAGCTAACACAACCCCAACCCTGAGATCACGTATAGCTAACACAACCCCAAACTGAAATCAGGTATAGCTAACACAACCCCGACCCTGAGATCAGGTAGAGCTAACACAACCCCGCCCTGAGATCAGGTACACTAACACACCCCACCCTGAGATCAGGTATAGCTAACACACCCCGACCTGAGATCAGTAGACTAACACAACCCGACCCTGAGATCAGGTATAGCTAACACAACCCCGACCCTGAGATCAGGTACAGATAACACAACCCCGACCCTGAGATCAGGTATAGCTAACACAACCCCAACGCTGAGATCAGGTATAGCTAACACACCCCAACGCTGAGATCATATACTAACACACCCCAACCCTGAAATCAGGTAGAGCTAACACAACCCCGACCCTGAGATCACGTATAGCTAACACAACCCAACCCTGAGATCAGGTACAGCTAACACAACCCTAAACCTGACATCAGTTATAGCTAACACAACCCACCCATGAGATCAGGTATGATAACACAACCCCACACTGGATCAGGTATAGCTAACACAACCCCACCCTGAGATCAGGTTGCGCTAACACACCCCGACCCTGAAATCAGGTAGCGCTAACACAACCCCGACCCTGAAATCAGGTAGAGCTAACACAACCCCAACCCTGAGATCAGTAGAGCTAACACACCCCAACCCTGAGATCAGGGTATAGACTAACACAACCCCAGACCTGAGATCAGGTACAGCTAACACAACCCGACCCTGAGATCAGGTACGATAACACAACCCGACCCTGAGATCAGGTAGAGCTAACACAACCCCGACCCTGAAGTCAGGTACAGCTAACACAACCCCAACCCTGTATCAGGTATAGCTAACACAACCCCAACTCGACATCAGGTAAGCTAACACAACCCCGACCCTGAGATCAGTTAGAGCTAACACAACCCCGACGAGATCAGGTAGAGCTAACACAACCCCGACCCTGAGATCAGGTAGAGCTAACACAACCCGACCCTGAGATCAGGTAGGCTAACACAACCCGACCCTGAGATCAGGTATAGCTAACACAACCCCGACCTGAGATCAGGTAAGCTAACACAACCCCGCCTGAGATCGTGCTAACACAACCCCGACCCTGAATCAGGTACGATAACACAACCCGACCCTGAGATCAGTATAAGCTAACACAACCCAACCTGAGATCATGTATGCTAACACAACCCCGACCCTGAATCAGGTAGCTAACACAACCCCGACCCTGAATCAGGTAGAGCTAACCCAACCCCGACCCTGAGATCAGGTTAGCGCTAACACAACCCGACACCTGAATCAGGTACGCGTAACACAACCCCGACCCTGATAATCAGGTAGAGATAACACAACCCCAACCCTGAGATCAGGTAGAGCTAACACAACCCCAACCCTGAGCGTCAGGTAGAGCTAACACAACCCCCACCCTGAGATCAGGTACAGCTAACACAACCCCGACCTGAATCAGGTACAGATAACACAACCCCGACCCTGAAATCAGGTAGACTAACACAACCCCGACCCTGAGATAAGTAAGCTAACACAACCCCAACCTGAGATCAGGTATGCTAACACAACCCAAACCTAAATCAGGTAAGCTAACACAAACCCGACCCTGAGATCAGGTAGCTAACACAACCCCGACCCTGAGATCAGGTACAGCTAACACAACCCCGACCCTGAGATCAGGTACTAACAAACCCGACCCTAGATCAGGTATAGCTAACACAACCCCACCCTGAGATCAGGTATAGCTAACACAACCCCACCCTGAGATCAGGTACGTAACACACCCGACTGAATCAGTTAGCTCACCACCCACCTGAGATCAGGTATAGCTACACAACCCCAACCTGAGATCAGGTATAGCTAACACAACCCCAACCCTGAATCATGATAGAGCTAACACAACCCCGACCCTGAGATCAGCAGGTCTATAGCTAACACAACCCCAACCCTGAGACAGTACAGCTAACACAACCCAAACCTGACATCAGGTATAGCTAACACAACCCCGACCATGAGATCAGGTATAAGATACACAACCCCAACCTGAGATCAGGTATAGCTACACAACCCCAACCCTGAGATCAGGTCCAGCTACACACCCCAAACCTGAAATCAGGTATAGCTAACACAACCCCGACCCTGAGATCAGTACAGATAACCCAACCCCAACCCTGAGATCAGGTACAGCTAACACCCCGCTGAGACAGGTGAGCTAACACAACCCGACCCTGAGATCATGTATAGCTAACACAACCCGACCATGAGATCAGTAGAGCTAACACAACCCCCGACCCTGAGATCAGTACAGATAACACAACCCCAACCCTGAGATCAGGTATAGCTAACACAACCCCAACCCTGAGATCATGTACAGCTAACCAGACAACCCAACCCTGAGATCAGTATACTAACACAAACTCAACCCTGAAATCAGGTAGAGCTAACAAAACCCCGACCCTGAGATCATGTATAGCTAACACACCGCGACCCTGAGATCAGGTAGAGCTAACACAACCCCGACCCTGAGATCAGGTAGAGCTAACACAACCCCGACCCTGAGATCATGTACGATAACACAACCCCGCCCCTGATCAGGTAGAACTAACACAACCCCGACCCTGAGATCAGGTACAGCTAACACAACCCCAACCCTGAGATCAGGTATAGCTAACACAACCCCAAACCTGAAATCATGTATGCTACACAACCCCGACCCGAGATAGGTAGATAAACAACCGCCCTGAGATCAGGTCAGACTACACAACCCCGACCCTGAGCTCAGGTAAGCTAACACAACCCCGACCCTGAGATCAGTATAGCTAACACAACCCCGACCCTGAGATAGTATAGCTAACACAACCCCCCCCGACCCTGAGATCAGGTACAGATAACACAACCCCGACCCGGATCAGGTATAGTAACACAACCCCAACGCTGAGATCAGGTATAGCTAACACAACCCCAACGCTGAGATCAGGATAGCTAACACAACCCCGAACCCTGAGATCAGGTAGAGCTAACACAACCCCAGACCCGGAGATCAGTAGCTAACACAACCCAACCCTGAGATCAGGTATAGCTAACACAACCCTAAACCTGAATCAGGTAATGCTCACAAACCCGACCCTGAGATCAGGTAGAGATAACACAACCCCAACCTGAGATCAGGATAGCTAACACAACCCCAACCCTGAATCAGGTAGCTAACACACCCAAACCTGAATCAGGTATAGCCTAACACAACCCGACCCTGAGATCAGGTAGGTATACACAACCCAAACCCTGAGATCAGTAGCAGCTAACACAACCCCACTCTGAGATCAGTATAGCTAACACAAACCCGACCTGAGATAGATGTATACTAACACAACCCCGACCCTGATCACGTATAGCTAACACAACCCCGACCCTGAGATCAGGTAGAGCTAACACAACCCCGACCCTGAGATCAGTAGAGCTAACACAACCCCAACCCTGAGATCAGGTATAGCTAACACAACCCCACCTGAGATCAGGTAGCTCTAACACAACCCAACCTGATATCAGTAAGCTAACACAACCCCAACCCTGAGATCAGGTAGAGCTAACACAACCCAAACCCTGAGATCAGGTAGAGCTAACACAACCCCGACCCTGAGATCATGTATAGCTAACACAACCCCGACCTGAGATCAGGTATAGCTAAACAAACCCCAAACCTGAAATAATGTATACTAACACAACCCCCGACCCTGAGATCAGGTACAGTAACACAACCCCGACCTGAGATCAGGTAGATAACACAACCCCGACCCTGAGATCCGGTAGAGTAACACAACCCCGACCCTGAGATCAGGTACGTAACACAACCGATAATCAGAACTAACACAACCCCAAACCTGAAATCAGGTATACTAACACAACCCCGACCCTGAGATCAGGTAGAGCTAACACAACCCGACCCTGAGATCAGGTAGAGCTAAACACAACCCCGACCCGTGAGATCAGGTAGAGCTAACACACCCGACCCTGAGATCAGGTATAGCTACACAACCCCGACCTGAGATCAGGTATAGCTAACTCAACCCCGACCCTGAGATCAGGTATAGCTAACACCAACCCGACTGAGATCGGTAGACTAAACACAACCGCGACCCTGAAAACAGGTAGAGCTAACACAACCCCGACCCTGAATCAGGTAGAGCTAACACAACCGCGACCCTGAAACAGGTAGAGCTATACAAACCCCGACCCTGAGATCAGGTAGAGCTAACACAACCCCGCCTGAGATCAGGTAGAGCTAACACACCCGACCCTGAGATCAGGTATAGCTAACACAACCCCGACCCTGAGATCAGGTAGCGCTAACACAACCCGACCCTGAAATCAGGTAGAGCTACACAACCCCGACCCTGAATCAGGTAGAGCCAACACAACCCCGACCTGAGATCAGGTATAGAGCTAACACAACCCCGACCTGAGATCAGTAGAGCTAACCAACCCCAACCCTGAGATCAGGTACAGCTAACACAACCCCACCCTGAGATCAGTTACAATAACACAACCCCAACCCTGTAGATCAGGTAGAGCTAACACAACCCCAACCGTGAGATCAGTACAGCTAACACAACCCCACCCTGAGATCCGGTATAGCTAACACACCCCAAACAAATCAGGTATAGCTACACAACCCCAAACCTGAAATCAGGTATAGCTACACAACCCCGACCCTGAGATCATGGTACAGCTAACACAACACCCGACCCTGAGATCAGGTAGAGCTAACACCCCATCCCTGAGATCAGGTTAGAGCTAACACAACCCCGACCCTGAGATCAGGTATAGCTAACACAACCCCGACCCTGAGATCAGGTATAGCTAACACAACCCCGACCCGGAGATCAGGTATAGCTAAACCCAACCCCCGACCCTGAGATCAGGTATAGCTAACCAACCCCGACCCTGAGATCAGGTAGAGCTAAACACAACGCGACCCTGAAATCAGGTAGAGCTAACACACCCGACCTGAATCAGGTAACTACCACAACCCCGACCCTGAGATCAGGTAGAGCTAACACACCCCGACCCTGAGATCAGTATAGCTAACACAACCCCGACCCTGAGATCAGGTATAGCTAACCAACCCCGCCCTAATCAGGTATAGGCTAACACAACCCCGACCCTGAGATCAGGTACAGCCTAAACAACCCCGACCCTGAGATCAGGTACGCTAACACAACCCCAAACTAAATCAGGTATCTAACAACCCCACCCTGAATCAGGTATACTAACACAACCCCGACCCTGAGATCAGGTAGAGCTAACACAACCCCGACGCCTGATATCAGGTAGAGCTAACACAACCCCGACCTGAGATCAGGTAGAGCTAACACAACCCCGACCCTGAGATCAGGTAGATCTAACAAAACCCCGACCCTGAGATCAGGTAGCGAACACAACCCCGACCCTGAGATCAGGTACAGCTAACACAACCCCAAACCTGAAATCAGGTATGAGCCTAACACAACCCCGACCCTGAGATCAGGTACAGATAACACAACCGCAAACCCTGAAATCAGGTAAGCTACACAACCCGACCTCTGAGATCGGTCAGAATAACACAACCGCAACCTGAAATCACGTATAGCTACACAACCCCCGACCCTGAGATCAGGTATATGCTAACACAACCCCGACCTGAGATCAGGTAGAGCTAACACAACCGCAACCCTGAAATCAGCGTATAGCTAACACAACCCCAGACCTGAATCCGGTAGAGCTAACACCCGCGCAACCCTGAAATCAGGTATAGCTAACACAACCCCGACCCTGAGATCAGGTACAGATAACACAACCCCGACCCTGAGATCAGGTACAGATACCACAACCCCAACCCTGAAATTCAGGTATAAGCTAACAAACCCCACCCTGAGATCAGGTATACTACCAACCCCAACCCTGAGATCAGTTATAGCTAACACAACCACATCACTACTGTATATCAGGTACAGTTAACCCACCACAATCCACACAAGTGCTAACAGTCACTATCTGGAACAATATGTGTGAAATGCTTGATAATGTATGTGAATCAACAGGAGGTATATTTTCTGGGTAACTAAACATTTACGGGCATCACAAGCTCTTCCACTCAAGACAAGCCTCAACATATAACAAGTGCCTGCAACTGGTTCAGGTTATCAATCAACCTACCACTGTATTTACAAACGCACAGAATGAAATCATCCAAATGTATTGATCACATCTTTACTAATGCTGCATAAATCTCACATCCATCAGATATAGTGATCAAATATAGAAGTTATATCTAGAAAAACAAAGTGCTGGGCTACTATAGTGTATAAGAGATCTACCGAGGTTTTGTAATGATTCCTATGTTTGAAGATGTAAATAATATTTGCTGTCGTGGTTTGTAATGAGAGCAACTGCCGCGTTGCACTTGATGAAATTGCTTATTCCAGTTACTAATAAGCATGCACCATTAGGAAAATAAATGTAAAAACTGTTAAATCCCTGGTTGAGGGATGAGGCAAAAGGAATGGCAAATAAGTCTAGCTGCACAGCCGATTGTAAACTTACTGTAAATTGAGTGTTGTTGCTACCATGCTGTGTTGTCATGTCATGTGCTATCATGCTGTGTTGTCTTCGGTCTCTCTTATGTAGTGTCTCTCTTGTCGTGATGTGTGTTTTTGTCCTATATTTTTAATCCCAGCCTCCGTCCCCACATGAGGCCTTTTGACTTTTGGTAGGCCAACATTGTAAATAAGATTCTGTTCTTAACTGACTTGCATAATTAATAAAGGTTAAATAAAAATAAAACATTTTACTTAACTAAACAAAAAATAAGAACATTTTTTACTATGAAACAAAGATAAAGGATGACAGTAAAAAGCTTTGGAGCACCAAAATGAATTTTGGGTCAAAAGCCAACTCAGCTCCATCTTTCATTGAATCAGATGGCTCATTCATCACAAAACCCACTGATATTGCCAACTATTAAATTATTTTTCATTGGCAAGATTAAAATGTAGCATGTAGCCAACAACAAACTCTGCCCCTACACATCCATGAATAACTACTAAATTATGAAGGACAAACATTGTAATTTTTGAATTGTAAAGTGAGAGTGTGGAAGAGGTGAAAAAATGATTGTTGTCTATCACAATGACAAACACCTGGGTCTTACAACTTGGATGGAAAATACTAAGGTGCTGATGGTGGACTATATTGGCACTCTTATTTAATCTCTTCAATCAAGAGCCTACAGAAAGTGTGTGCCCTCAGGCCTGGAGAGAAGCAAAAGTGATTCCGCTACCCAGAATAGTAAAGCCCCCTTTACTGGTTCAAACAGGCAACCAATCAACCTGCTACCAACCTTAGTAAACTTTTGGAAAAATGGTGGAGCTGACTAGGCCCCTTACTTTTTCATCTTTACTAATGACATCCACTGAGACTGAGCAAAGCCTGTGTGTCTCTTTATGCTGATTACTCAAAACATCATACACGTCCGCTCCCACAGCAAGGGAAATCACTGCAACACAACAAAGACCGCTGTCAGTTTTAGAATGATGACAAGTAATTGCTAGTCCTAAATATTTCTGAAACTTCGACAACATTCACTAAACCCTAAACCTCAACTTAATATTGTAATGAATAATGTTGGAAATTGAGCAAATTGAGACTAAACTGCTTGTGTAATCCTGGATTAGAAACTGTCAGTCAAAACATATTGATGCAACGGTAGCAAAAATGTGGGAAGGTCTGTGCGTAATAACACTCAGCTCTGCTTCTTGACATCGCTATCACACAAACAAGTCCTACAGGCCCTAGTTTTGTTGCAGGCTGGACTACTGCCCAGGTCATATGGTAAAGTGCCACAAAGAGGGACATCGGCAATTACAGTTTGGCCCAGAACAGAGCAGCACGGCTGGTCCTTAATGTACACAAGAGCTGACATCAATAACATGCATGTCGATCTCTCATGGCAATCAAAGTAAGGAGACATTGACTGCATAACTAGTACTACTTGTCTTTGTGGAGGTATGATGATGAAATTATGAAAAGCCCAAGCGTCTGTTCAAATGACTAGCCCACAGCTCAGACACCCATGCTACCCCACAGACATACCACCAGGGTCTCTTCATTCTCCAAGTCCAGAACAGACACCGATAAACACACTAGTACTACACAGAGCCATGACTACATGGAAACTCTATTGCACATCAATTACACCATGCAAGCAGTAAAAATCTGATTGAAAACAGATAAAACTACACCTTATGCAACACGTAGACTGTAAAGAGACGCACACATACGCACACACATTGTAATGTTGTTGTATTGTGGGTTATTGATCCATTTGTATTGTAGATAATGAATGTAGTGGTAGAGTAGTGGTGTAATAATGTGTTGTATGATGTACTGTTTTATTTTGTTTGACCCCAAGAAGTGTAGCTACTGCCTTGGCAGCAGCTAATGGGGATCTTATAAATACAATACAAAACTCATATCAGGTACAGCTACACCAACCACAACCGTTACTGTATATCAGGTATAGGTAAGGACAACCACAACCCAACCAACCTGAGATTAGACCATTCACAACCACAACCTAAGCAGTTTTTACAGTAGACCTTAAAGGTGCTACAAATAGGGATTTTTATGTAATTTCAGAAAATGTCGCATAATAAACAGTATCTGGCGCTAATTGTGGAATGATAGAGTTTCACAGTATTATTTATCCGCCAGTGTTGTGATATTCACTATGATTTTTCCAGCCAGAGCGCATGTTGTCAAGCTGTTCTGACTTTGTGGCTGTGTTATCTAGTGGGAATTGCTCTGTCATTTCCTGGTTGCATTTTTCCGTTTATGTGAGAAAACAAGCACTTAATAGTGTAAGGAATCATGGCACTAAATCACTGTGAAATATATTTTCAATACAAAAATATTGTTACTGTTACTTCCGGTTTTGGTCCACCAGCTTTAAACAGCTGTAAAAATTATATTTTTGTATTATTGAAAATATATTTCACAACATTTGATGGTATCAAGACTCCCTATACTATTCAGTGCTTGTTTTGTCAACTAGATAACACAGCCAAAGTCCGAACAGCTTTCACATTTTACAACAGATGCCGCCTCGGCAGTAGAAAACAATAGGCAAATTCACTGCCAATCACAACACTGGCGGGTAGTAATTGTGTGAAACACTATCATTTCACTATTTAGTGCCAGATAATTATGGAACTTTTCTTGAAATTTACAATCAAAATAAAATAAAAAATGTCTAGCGCTTTAACTATCACAACCACTTGATATGAACATGCTTGAGAATACCTGCACTGTAGATTCTAACTATTCTCTCTCCTCTCTCTACAGGTGACTCGTGGCTGTGTGGTGGTGGTGGTTGGGTGAACCACACTCGCTGCAGTCCTTTTCCAAAGACTAAATATGGATGCTACAGCTCTGTATTTCGCATCAGACGGGATGGGGAATCCTCTTCCCCCCAAAGCTCATTTAACATTGTGGCCTGCTTGCACCACTTGGACTACTGCCAGGACAAGGCTGGTCATCATGTTCTGACCCAGCGGCTGAATGGACCCTACGCACAACGCCTCGTACTTGTAAAGACAAAAAGAAAAAGTACTTCATTTTCTGAAATAGATGACTGGTGTATTTTTATCAGATGTGTTTAATGTAGAAGGTTTGCGTTACAATCTCAATTAAGAACTCCAGTAACATGGCCTCTGGTTCTGTAGCTGTCATCTCAGAGGGGGGCTCTATGGGTTCACCCTCTGATGGCTCTGTAAAGTATGTCCCCTAACTCCTGCTATGTGTTCAAGTTACATTGGAGGCTCCTAAACATAATGCCTGTTTCCTTGGAACAGAGGTTTAAAACAGCGTTTTAAATGGGAGGGAAACTTTGATGCCACTCAGTATTGACAGCCTCCCGCAAAGCTCTTTCAATCATACCTTTTTCCACAAGTAAAACCAACGGTAATTCCACACGGTTTTCCTAACAGAATTAAAGAGGTGGACATTCTCAGAGGCACCAGTGTATGGACAACGCCTTATTACTAGAGAGAGCTGCTGGGTCATTTTAAAAATACACATTCTCTTTCTCTAACTGTTATAATCCTCTCCATTTGTTTATTAGGAAATAAACAATTCTCTTCACCAACGGCCTCAGTCAGAGGGATATACTGCTAGTCAGTTGCCAGATGTCTCAAGGGCTGCCCGCTCGGCCCATCAAAACACTCCCTACCGGTCCTGTGAGTATTACAAAGTAGACTCTGAATTTAAACTCTTTCGCAAAAAGAACTAATCTAGACTGTTAAGGCCCGACATATATTGTTGTTTTAAGATGATTGGTATGGGGAGCAGTCAGTTTACATAGTACGCTGTTCTCATACGATCAAGGGACAGTAGCATAGCCTAATAAAGTATGAGGCTGATATTATTGGGATTGACTCATGTACTGGAGTGCAGCTCTGTAGAGTGGTCACTATCTGGCACAGCCACAGTCATAAAATCTGATTGACACCTAACCACACGTGCAAACATAAATGCCAAACCAATTTGTGTTTTCATAATTTTGGACAATATAGCCATTTGACTTTGAAGTTGGCCCATCTAAGTGGAAACCGCTCGTTCTGCTTCTAGAGCAAGACTCACGACAATAAACGTCAACCTGCATAAAGTAATGGAGACATTTCTCACTGTTATTCTAATGTGACAGCTCCCCCCTAGAGATATGTACACGCATGACAACACACACCAGTTCATAGACCATGAATGAATGTAAACGATGTCTATTCTTGGGTCTCGCTGTGGAAGCCTATGGGTAATAACATCATCATCTAAACTTTTGGAAATCTTTTACCAACAATATCTGTGTGTGACATGGATGTTTTTGGACTATAACAGCCAAATATGTACTTAGACACAGGTAGGATTAAAAGTGCAGTACTTTAAATGAGTGTGAATTTGTAGAACACAGCTCTCAATACTGTTGCACTCAAGTGTGGAATGGGGAAATATGGGGCAGGGCACTGAGTTGTCCTTATAGCCATAATTTATGTCATGCACTTTGTGAATCCACAAATTGTTACCCGTTCTACCAGCCCCCAATGGTAAGGCTGGTAATTGGGGCATTACTAAATCAAGCACCTTGTGAGGACAACTTTCCATGGTTTTATTTAAACTGGACTTCTCTTTCATTAACTGGAGTTAAGATTATTTAATTTAAAAATATATATTTTGTGTTTTTTATAACATGAGGATCACATTACTAGGTACTAATTGTAAAATGGCTTATCAAAAGGATAAAATTCTGCAAAAACGATAAATGAAAAGCGTTTACAGCTTTTCTTTTGGCACATGATAAAACATGGCATTGTAATACATTTTCTGGTCTTCCTGAAATTTAAAGCCATGGTGATGGAAGATTTGAATAGTATTGTTCTACCAGCTAAATCTAACTACTTATAATATTAACAAATTATAGCCATTCTCTGGAACTGATTAATGATAATGCTTTAGTCTTCCTAATGTACCCTATGACCTCTTACAAAGACAACTCAAGTAAAATATCATTTTAATATGATTGTATTTTTGCCTTTGTGAAAATCAGAATTTTAGTGGAGTGAAAACATTTTAATACGATACATACATAATACATACATTACATCGAGATTATTTCATAAGGAAATCATTCTTTCATTCACAGTGGAAAAGTCAAACAAGTCCACAACTGCATTGTCCCTCCTCTACCCCTAAGCATAGTAAAGATAGCTTGGCCTTGTGTGAGCATGGGAAAAAACCACTGCGTGCAATAGGCCTAGGACTGGGCCCTGCTGTGGGCCCCATTTCCTGTTAAGTCCTTTGGGTCGTTTTTCAGTTTGTGCCAGAGAAAAGCGCAGGCCTACAAAACACTATGCCCACACGTGACAGAGAAGAAGGGCATCGGCATCTTTCCTCAGCTCAAAGTTATGCTGTCACCTGGACATCTAGTCGTGTTGGAGCATCTCCAACCATGTGACTGTGCGAGGCACTTTGCTCGTCGAAGGTCTCCCGCAGGCAGTGCATATGTAGCGGGTGGCCCTGGGCGGTGTGTGAGGTATGGACGCAGGAGGTGCAGCCGCCGGGGGCAGGAACGACCTACCACAGTGTCAGCGGTACCGCCGGGAGCCCCGGTGTGAGGTAGCGGTGCTTCACACGAGCGAGGGCTGCTGCGAGACGCGGCCGCACGGCGGCAGGTGTAGTGCCCTTGGAGCGCAGCTCATCTTTCATGCGTTCTCCAGGGCCAGCTCCTTACTTCTATTCACAAACATACACTATGGATGTAAGAGGGCGGGGCAAAGCAAGGGTCAAAGGGGAAGATGAGCAGGGGGGGGGGAGGGGCAGGTGAGAGGTGATCATGGGATGTTTCCCCGGTGCCGATGGGCAGAAGACAGTCTGGGATGGGTTGGTGGGTTCGATAGGCTCCATGGCTTAGGCATTGGGCTGGGTGGTCTGTTGTTGAGCAGATTTCCTGATGGACAGTCTGTTGCGAAGGTTAGAGAATGCCCAAGGGTCTTTGCTGTGTTAGCTCTGCGTGCCGCGTGCCGGACCTGCGGTTGGGAGGGTTTGTCTGTGAGGCCACGGACCAGCCTGCGCCATTTTACGCTGGACCACCACAAGTGCTTGTCAAAGAGCAAGGTGGACCACCACAGGAACCAGCTGGCTGGGAAGAGGAGGTGGTAGACAGCATTACCTAGCAGAGACACAGTAGACTGTACAGCAGGTGTTAGCTGCCAACTGCACTGGGCCCTGATCAGTCCACGGGGACTGGGGCCAGTCGTTTCAGCTTCCTTGATGCCACTACTGTAACCATCAGGGTGGAGCTAACTGGGGCTCTGCTGGCCTGAGGTGGTAGAGATAACCATGGGTCGAAGGAGAAAGTCGTAGCGGAGGACCACCACTTGGGTGATCCCAGCTGTCAGCGTGAGCCAAAACAATTATGGTCCACCCAGACTGCCCTCAGTAAGAAAGTAAGCTTTACAATAACACATTGGATGCCCTTCTGTTTATTGCAGTACTTCATGTGATGTTCCAGGACTATGTGAAGGGCCCTCTTCCGCAACGTGACCACAGGCACCTTTGTCAGGCGTCTCTGTGATCGTGGCCTGAACTCGGGATTTGGTACTGTGATAGGAAATCATATGGTTGCGCCAGGACACACTAGAAAGAAAAACTTGCACCAGAAATTGGATGGCACTTCCTCTATGAGCAGGTCTTCATGTGGTTGTCCCAGATAGTGCAATGGCCCCTTGCCACAATGGTCACAGGTACCTTTGTCAGGGGTCCTGAATCGGGATAACTGTGAACGGAACCTTAGGTCGGGCCAGGGCTGTCTCTGTAGGAAAGAAAACGTTGCAAACAAAGCATTGAAGCCATTCTCCAGAGCAGGTCTACAAGGGATAGTCCGGACTAGTGAATGGACTCTTGCACCCCCACAAGGGGACTAGGTACCTTCAGGGGTCTCGGGTCCGTGCTTGGACTTGGTTTATGGGATGCTCTGGAACTTGGACGGGGTTCTCTGGACATGGTCTTATGGGGTGCGGTGATAGCAAAACCATATGATCAGCCAGGACCGATTCACTGTAGGAAAACAAAACTTTGCACACAGAGCATTTTAAGCCCTTATGCTTAGAGCAGGTCCTTATGTGGATGTCCAGACTAGTGAATGGTCCCACTGCCGCAATAAACACAGAACCTTGGTCAGGAGGTCTTTTGATGTGGCGCTGGATATTTATAATTATGAGTCCCACCAGAGTTTCTCGAAGGAAATTCGGACTTTGGCACTCCAGAGCATTGGAAGGGACAATCCCTAGAGGCATTCCCAATGAAGTCCATATCAGTGATGGCCTCTCGCCTGCAACAGCACAACACTAGTGAAAGCTGTCCGTGAACTGAAACATTATGTTTCTGCGGGCCTTCCTATTATGAGAGAGAGTACTCTTCAACTCAGTGCATGTAGACCTTTCAACTGCAGCTTCTCAATGAACATCACTATTTAATTTTGTGAATGGCCCTGTTCCACAATTGGATACACGTTAGTGGGGATCAGGAACATATGGGGGGATGTGTCTTTTGGACAGTTTGGTTTTTGTAGATGCCGATCGGGGAAAGACCTGAAGGGCAGAACTCACAGGCGTACATTTGGCCGATATGCTTCAGAGTGAGCCGACACTGATGGTCCAACATGGCCAGCTCACGTAGGGACGACTGCTTGCATTAAAGAGCATTGAAAGTCCTTCCTTCATATTGCAGGTCTCACATGTATTTTACATTTAAAATTCCATATTATTGATCGGTCCCTTTGCAACAATAGATTGCAATAAAAGGCATGACTTGGGTCACAACTTGGTCTGGGGCTGCTTAGTCCGGATGGCCAGGGTCTTTGCGTGTCGTGTGCGTACACGTAGTGTTGAGAAGACCATGGATTCCCCAGTGATGCTGGACCCGTGTCAGAATCTGATAACTCCTTCTGGGTTAAATTCTGAACTCTGCTCAGACGCGGAGGGCTTCAACTCTTCGTCAATAAGCATCTCAGCATCTCGCCTCTTTTCGCTGTGTCTGTCATTCTTCCTATCCTCCTCCTGTTTGCTTTTAAATTTTCCTCCTCTCTTCAACCAGCCTGATGTCCTCCTCATCGATTCCGTTTCCGCTGCTCTCTGTTAACCATTTCGTTTTCTGTTCCTCCAGCGCTCCAGTGTAGTTCTCGCTATATTCACCCCCATCTCGAGCTGATACCCTCATCCCACTGAGGGGTGGAGCCATCAACCTCAACCCCTCTCTCCAGTTTGACACGGATCCTCAGGTGGAGTAGAGTGGAGGGGGCTGGTTTGACATCTCCTCCTCCTCCTCTGATTCCTCCAACTATTTGTCCTTGCTTTGTTCACTTCCCTCCCATTGCGTTCGCATGCTGTATGAATGGTCTTAGGGTCACCGACTGAAGGTGGAGTACACGTGTGCCATTTAAAGTCTCCTCACTTCCATTCAAAAGCATCATTTAAGGTGTCCTCATGGTCAAGTCCACCACCAAAGGAAAACGTTACTTGTCCCTTTAAAGTCTCTCACTTCCATTCAAGCAATCATTTGAGTTGTCCTCATGTTTGAGGGCAAGCTGAAGGTAGAGATACTGTCCCTTTAAAGTTTCTTCACTGCTATTCCAGACATTACTTTGAAGATGTCTCCAAGGGGGTATTTAACAACTCGGTGAACAAGTGTATCCTATGTGCGTGTTGAGATCCCACAAGTTGCTGCAATGCAGCTGTGCAGTTGCTGCAATGGGGACTGAGTTTGGATGTGGCGTTGACTAGGTGTCAGGCCAGTGATAGTTGAGCGACGAAAAGCACCGACAGATGTTGCAGGACGTTGAGACCGTGGACCTATGGCTCTCAAGTGTTCAATCAACTCCTGGCCAGACTTGAATTGCCTGCCACATTCCAGCCTTTCCCCCAGCTCCATGACGTAAGACGAGATGCATGGCCCCTGACAGGTCACAGTCTCGTCACTCGAGTCCTCTGGCATCGAGAACGGGCACGTGGCCAAGAAACCCTTGGGGATCTCCTTGCAATCACAGCAAAATTATTATTAGAGACAACGTGAGTAAATGAATCAATCAATAGTTTTCAAAGTGAGACCATTGACTGACCACAATATATTATTGTTGCCAATTGTTGCATAAGGCAGGCACTGGTGAACGTCACATAAATATAGCCTGTGGAACAGTACTACAGAAAGATGACAGACACCTCAAAGCCTAACACCAGAGTAGTTTTCTAATCAGTCATTAAAGGATAAGTTCTGTATTTCATGTAAATGTATTTTAATAACGTATATGCAGACCACTTTGTGATTCACGTTTTTGAGAAACTACCCCCCCCTACCAGCATACAGACATTCTGTCATTCCTAAACTTGAATCACACCTTTAACCCATTTTGTGCGACCGTAGCAGTTCCCCTATCCATCTGTGCCACTTCTCCGGTGTAGGCCTGGCTATACGGACACGGAAAAGTATCATGGACCCCATTGTTTCTGCAGACATCACTAATCTTAATTCGGAGAAGATATTTAGCAGAGTTTTTGGAAAACTTGGACACGTAAAAAACAGAGGGAGATTTTACAAAAATTCTGTTACCAAACTTTGAATCTGTAAAATGTTTTGTGTAAATTGATAATGGTAGTCCTTGTGCATAGAGTTGTATGGTTTGTTAAACTTTGAAATCAATGGTTTTTGTTTGGCATACATTTTAAGTGAACAATCGGAGTCTAAGCAAAATTCTGTTACTGTGACAAAGAAAGAGAGAGGAATGATGAATGATAGAGGGATGGGATAGGACGACCCAATAGAGAGACAGAGGTAGGACACAAAGGCAACAGACAGACAGACCATAGCCAGGGAGAAGAGAGAGAAGTATGACACAGGAAGGACAAACACAGCTAATCTGTGTGTGATTGGGCAGGTCTGGCATTGAGGAGGAAGAGGAGGAGACAGCTGCATCACTACCTGATTTCTGAGTGGTGAGTCGTTAGCTGTGAGTGACAGCACCTCTGTGTGACTCAGTAAGCCCTTTCTCCTGTCCCACCTGCCTCCACTGTACCCTCTTTGTGACCGACTGGGTATTGAGCCTGGGTCACCCGTATGACTGAAGATAGTGTTCACCCCGCTGAGATAAAGCCTAGATGTTAGCTTGTGGGAGCTTACACGAGTCATCAGGTCTCAGACAAATGATTTTAATTTAAGAATTATGTTCCCAAGTATTATCATGCAGAATAGAGACACGTGATCATATACAAATGTTTGAAATTATTATGTTTTAGTCTAACATTATATCTGTTTGGGCTTCTTGCAGTCAAGAAATCAGGTAGTGATGCAGCCGTCTCACTTAAACCTAATTTGCTCCAGGGGTGCTATACTAATATGGCTGACCCTGTAAAACAACACATTTCACTGTACCTATCCAGTGTATGTGACAATAAACATACAGTGTAATATTAGTAAAACATGTCAGTCGCATCTTGCACCTGCAGTTAGGCCTATCTGACCAATCAAACATGTCAACAACTTTCTAACCCGTTCCACAGCAAGCTGCTCTATCAGTGCTCATTTGTGGAGTAAAGTAATGAGCTAAAATGTAAAACACTGTTGACAAAAATATACTATATGAACCATTACCTTTTTTGTTTGAATGGGATCAGAACTTTATTTTCTGTCCAGAAAACCAGAACAAACAAAAAAATGGGTTTCTGTCGGAACTGAACAATTGGAAAATAATTTATGTTCCAAACCTTGGTATTTAAAGTTTAGTATAGTATAAATACTGTAGTATATACTATAGTAATTAATGTAGTGTTTTTGCGGACTGTAGTATACTGTAGTATTTACTGTAGTGTTTTGGGGAACATTACTATAGTATTTACTAAAGTGTTTTTGGGAACATTACTATAGTATTTACTAAAGTGTTTTTGGGAACATTACTATAGTATTTACTAAAGTGTTTTAGTTTTATTATCTTTGACATAGAAGTGGAGGCTTTCTTCTTGAGGAAACCTACACTGGAGAAATACTAAAAGAGGACATTTTCCAAAACCTGTAGGTAGATAGTTTGGACTGGGTTCTGAATGGATAGTTCAGAGCTTCTGCTCTTTTCTATAACCTGTAGGGAACACAGTATATGGTCTATACTTGAAATTTAGGTTTCTCACTTATGGACGGAGGGGAATGGGCAAATTAAATATTGTAGTATCTACTATCATTTAAAAAACTTTAGTGTTTTTGAGGACTGTTATGTAGTATTCATTGTCTTTTTTGTGGATAATACTAGAATATTTACAATAGTATTTTACAGTATACTACAACATTCTATAGAAAGTACTACACATGATCGAGGGATACTACAGTGTGTAGTACGGGAGTATTTTTTCATGTGGGCAGTGTGACTCAGTAGGCTCAGTTCCTGTGCTGTCTCACTCCACTGTACCCTCTGTCTGCACTGACATCAGTGTACCCCCTAGCAGGGAAGGGACTCAAAACTGACATTGGATCACTTCCTATGAACAACTTCATCCAACTCCACATGAAGTGATTAGGCTAATCGCTGGGAGTCGCTGGGTCCTGAGCTGCACTCGGAGCAGCTAGAAGGCTTTAATCTCCTCTCTGTGCATGCTGGGGCTGATCTGGGAGCAGAAAGTAATGGTTTTAGGCAGCAGCTAAATAGCCCGGGGAGGGATCAAATGACTTTACCACCAGGGTAGTTCCCCCCGTTTCCCTTGGATTACATCACCTCCCAGGAGCCTTCATCCGTGAGCAAGCACATACCGCACGGCGAGGTGAGGCCTGAAACTACGCTGTAGGGTGGGTGGGGGGACTGTGATCTATGATCTCTATATATGGTATGTACTGTACAGTAGTCTATATATGGTATGTACCGTACAGTAGTCTATATATGGTATGTACTGTACAGTAGTCTATATATGATATGTACCGTACAGTAGTCTATATATGGTATGTACTGTACAGTAGTCTATATATGATATGTACCGTACAGTAGTCTATTTATGGTATGTACTGTACAGTAGTCTATATATGGTAGGTACCGTACAGTAGTCTATATATGATATGTACCGTACAGTAGTCTATTTATGGTATGTACTGCACAGTAGTCTATATATGGTATGTACCGTACAGTACCATACAGTAGTGTATATATGGTATGTACTATACAGCAGTCTATATATGGTATGTACTGTACAGTAGTCTATATATGATATGTACTGTACAGTAGTCTATATATGATATGTACTGTACAGTAGTCTATATATGATATGTACTGTACAGTAGTCTATATATGATATGTACTGTACAGTAGTCTATATATGGTATGTACTGTACAGTAGTCTATATATGATATGTACTGCACAGTAGTCTATATATGGTATGTACCGTACATTAGTATATATATGGTATGTAATGTACAGTAGTCTATATATGATATGTACCGTACATTAGTATATATATGGTATGTACTGTACAGTTGTCTATATATGGTATGTACCGTACAGTAGTCTATATATGATATGTACTGTACAGTAGTCTATATATGGTATGTACTGTACAGTAGTCTATATATGGTATGTACTGTACATTAGTATATATATATATGGTATGTACCATACAGTACCATACAGTAGTGTATATATGGTATGTACCGTACAGTAGTCTATATATGGTATGTACTGCACAGTAGTCTATATATGGTATGTACTGTACAGTAGTCGATATATGGTATGTACCATACAGTAGTCTATATATGGTATGTACCGTACAGTTGTCTATATATGATATGTACTGTACAGTAGTCTATATATGGTATGTACTGTACAGTAGTCTATATATGATATGTACTGTACAGTAGTCTATATATGGTATGTACCGTACAGTAGTCTATATATGGTATGTACTGTACAGTAGTCTATATATGGTATGTACTGTACAGTATTCTATATATGGTATGTACCGTACAGTAGTCTATATATGGTATGTACTGTACAGTAGTCTATATATGGTATGTACTGTACAGTAGTCTATATATGGTATGTACCGTACAGTAGTCTATATTTGATGATAGGGATGAGAAATGGTGTTGGGAGGAGTTTCATACACTATTTACTCTAGAAGCAATAGAAGGTGATCTGCTGCCTCATGGTATGTATCTGACGTTGGGTGTGTCGCTGTTGGTGTGTGTGTGTGTGTGTGTGTGTGTGTGTGTGTGTGTGTGTGTGTGTGTGTGTGTTTGCAATATGCGTATGTGTGTTAGTAAAACTCACATCTGGCCTTAGCCCAGATTTCCCTGAGTTCATCATGTCATGTGGCAGTAAAGCAGCCAATCCCCTAATGTGTTGTATCTGGTACAACAATGAATGATTCCTCTAATAGTGTATCAGTAAGCAGAAGCCATGTATTATGAGAGTTTATTGGATTAGAACAGGACGGAGGGTGTGGAATCAGAAGTCCTCTGAGGTACTTGGAGGGTGGAATCTGTGTATGAGGTTAGAGATGGACAAGGAGGGTTAGTTTGTGTATAAATCTCTGTGTGTGTGGAATTATATGTGTGAGTGTGTGTGGAATCTCTCTGAGGTTATGGTTGGGGTAGAAAAGAAGCCCAGGTCTCCCCAGGGGACAAATGTGTTTTCTCCTGTACGCAGCAGGTTACGTCAGCTCACACATGCACACATACACACACACGCACACACGCACACGCACACACGCACACACACACACACAGCTTATAAAGAACCCCTGTGAGGTCAGCTCCTACAGGCTGAGGCTGCCCACTGTTAGCCTGGCTAGCCAGCTAAGCCCCACAGTCTCCCAGGCGGCTCCAGCCACCAACCACCCTGCTGCCCTGCACTCTCTCTCTATCTCTCCTGCTCTCTCTTTCTCTCTCCTGCTCTCTCTCTCTATCTCTCCTGCTCTCTCTCTTTCTCTCTCCTGCTCTCTCTCTATCTCTCCTGCTCTCTCTCCTGCTCTCTCTTTCTCTCTCTATTTCTCCTGCTCTCTCTCTTTCTCTCTCCTGCTCTCTCTCTCTATCTCTCCTGCTCTCTCTCTTTCTCTCTCCTGCCCTCTCTCTCTATCTCTCCTGCTCTCTCTCTCTCTCCTGCATTCTCTCTTCCGCTCTCTCTCTCACTCTCTCTCTCTCTCCTGCTCTCTCTCTCTGTCGGCTGTCTGTCCCCTCGTTGGCTCTCTGGAAGGGTGTGTGTATTGGGGACGGGGTCAGTGCTGCAGACTGGGGCCTGGTGGTCTTTTCCTAAAATGTCGGCACCCCTCCTCTCGTCTTCCCCCTCTACCCGTTCCTCTCTTTTTCTCCCTTTCTCAGGGGCTTGGGGGTCTGTGGGCAGGGGCCTTATTCCGTCAGCCCCGTGGCTTCTGTCGGAGGCTTGTTCCATTTTGCGTCATGGTGTTGACTGAGCGGACCCCACACTTAACTCCCATAGAGCAGTAGGCTGGGCGGGCAGGCGGGCGGCGCGGGGTAACGCTGCCCCATGTTCACAGACTGGTGATCTGATGGCCGTGTTATTTTATGAAGCACTCGTTTGAAGGAGCAGAAAAAGTCTTTGGTCTTCTTGTTTCAGAACTTTCACTGCCAGGTCAGAGGTGCTCACCGTGGTAACGCTCAGGAAGAATAATATTTGCTCTCATATTCGCTCCAAACAGGCTTTTTTCCATGTGTGTGTGTGTGTGTGTGTGTGTGTGTGTGTGTGTGTGTGTGTGTGTGTGTGTGTGTTTGCGTGTGTGAGTGTGTGTGGTGTCAGGGATATTCGTTATGCTTCTCTTCCACTGATTCGGCACATTGGAGGTGAGGGGTAGAGAGGGGGTGAGTCGACCGCACCGCGATAGCATCTCATTCCAAGAGGAGAGGGTGTTGTTCAGGTCACCCCCGGGGGCTATCCCTGCACCCCTGACTGAACCCCTGGCTGTCACAGTCCATGGAGAGGCCCAGAGAAGGCCTTCACGGCCACATAAAGCCCTGACGTGAAGGAGAACGCACACACACACTCCTACATATACACACACACCGTCTCTCTCCCTCCCTGTGGGGGCTGCAGGTATGCTAGCGGTTAAGATTGTTCGGCCAGTAACCGATAGGTCGCTTGTTCAAATCCCAGAGCCGGCAAGGAGACAAAATCTGCCGTTCTGCCCTTGAGTAAGGCAGTTAACCCCCAACAACAGCTTCTCCCCGGGCGCTGATGACATGGACGTCGATCAGAGAGGTTGGGCCAAATGTGGAAGACACATTCGGTTGAATGCATTCAGTTGTGCAACTGACTAGGTATCCCATTCCCCCATGCCCCTGGCTCCCTCAGTTGTCTTGATTGTCAAAGCTTCCCGGGGGTTAATTCACTTGAACGGAGTTTGAAAAGTAAAGTTCAGGAGTGGCACAGCAGCAACACCGCCAGCTCCTCCAGCACTTTAACAAGCCTGGCCTATTAAAACTCACACACCCACCTATCTAAACCGCGTCAGCTGGTTTACATAACGCCTGTCAAACAAAGCGCCAGAAACCCCTGAGCAGAGTCGTTAAGTTTGTGTGTGGTGCAAACAAACAGTAAGGAGAAAAATAAGTAGTTGAACTAAATAGCTCCTGTACCAAGCTACTGAGATAGAAGAGGTAGAACTATAGCTACTGTACCCAGCTACTGAGAAAGAAGAGGTAGAACTATAGCTCCTGTACCCAGCTACTGAGATAGAAGAGGTAGAACTAGAGCTCCTGTACCAAGCTACTGAGATAGAAGAGGTAGAACTATAACTCCTGTACCAAGCTACTGAGATAGAAGAGGTAGAACTATAACTCCTGTACCAAGCTACTGAGATAGAAGAGTGTCACGATCGTCTTCGTGAGAGAGAGTGGACCAAGGCGCAGCGTGTGCAAAATACATCTCTTTTATTTTAGAGAAGGAAAAAACACGCAACGAACACTATTACAAAACGAAACAAAACAACAAACGATCGTGAAGCTAAAGACGTAAGTGCAAACACAAGCTACAAACGTACAACATAGACAATTACCCACAAACACCTAAAGCCTATGGCTGCCTTAAATATGGCTCCCAATCAGAGACAACAATAAACAGCTGTCTCTGATTGAGAACCAAATCAGGCAACCATAGACTTTCCTAAACACCTACACTGAACACAACCCCATACATACTAAAAACCCCTTAAACAATACACACACCCTAAACTAGACAAAACACACAAAGACAACCCACCCCAACTCACGCCCTGACCAACTAAATAAATAAAAGAAAAAGGAACAATAGGTCAGGAACGTGACATAACCCCCCCCTTAAGGTGCGAACTCCGGGCGCACCAGCATAAAGTCTAGGGGAGGGTCTGGGTGGGCGTCTGTCCACGGTGGCGGCTCTGGCGCTGGTCGTGGTCCCCACCCCACCATAATCACTACCCGCTTTCGTAGCCTCCTCCAAATGGCCACCCTCCAAATTAACCCCACTGGATTAAGGGGCAGCACCGGACTAAGGGGCAGCACCGGACTAAGGGGCAGCACCGGACTGAGGGGCAGCACCGGACTGAGGGGCAGCTCCGGACTGAGGGGCAGCTCCGGACTGAGGGGCAGCTCCGGACTGAGGGGCAGCTCCGGACTGAGGGGCAGCTCCGGACTGAGGGGCAGCTCTGGACTGAGGGGCAGCTCCGGACTGGATGGCGGATCCTGGCTGGCTGGCTCTGGCGGATCCTGGCTGGCTGGCGGATCCTGGCTGGCTGGCTCTGGCGGATCCTGGCTGGACGGCTCTGGCGGATCCTGGCTGGACGGCTCTGGCGGATCCTGGCTGGACGGCTCTGGCGGATCCTGGCTGGACGGCTCTGGCGGATCCTGGCTGGACGGCTCATGGCTGGCTGACGGATCTGGCTGCTCATGGCTGGCTGACGGATCTGGCTGCTCATGGCTGGCTGACGGATCTGGCTGCTCATGGCTGGCTGACGGATCTGGCTGCTCATGGCTGGCTGACGGATCTGGCTGCTCATGGCTGGCTGACGGATCTGGCTGCTCATGGCTGGCGGACGGCTCTGGCTGATCCTGTCTGGCGGACGGCTCTGGCTGATCCTGTCTGGCGGAAGGCTCTGGCTGATCCTGTCTGGCGGAAGGCTCTGGCTGATCCTGTCTGGCGGAAGGCTTTGGCTGCTCCTGTCTGGCGGAAGGCTTTGGCTGCTCCTGTCTGGCGGAAGGCTCTAGCGGCTCCTGTCTGGCGGAAGGCTCTAGCGGCTCCTGTCTGGCGGACGGCTCTGAAGGCTCATGGCAGACGGGCGGCTTTGCAGGCTCATGGCAGACGGGCGGCTTTGAGGGCTCAGTACAGACGGGCAGTTCATGCGGCGCTTGGCAGACGGACAGTTCAGACGCCGCTGGGCAGACGGGCAGTTCAGGCGCCGTTGGGCAGACGGGCAGTTCAGGCGCCGCTGGGCAGACGGGCAGTTCAGGCACCGCTGGGCAGACGGGCAGTTCAGGCACCGCTGGGCAGACGGCAGACTCTGGCCGGCTGAGACGCACTGTAGGCCTGGTGCGTGGTGCCGGAACTGGAGGTACCGGGCTACGGACACGCACCATCAGGCTAGTGCGGGGAACAACAACAGGGCACACTGGACTCTCAAGGCATACTATAGGCCTGGTGCGTGGTACCGGCACTGGTGGTACCGGGCTGAGGGCACGCACATCAGGGCGAGTACGGGGAGAAGGAACAGTGCATACAGGACTCTGGAGACACACAGGAGGCTTGATGCGTGGTGCCGGAACTGGAGGCACTGGACTGGAGACACGCACCTCAGGAAGAGTGCGTGGAGGAGGAACAGGGCTCTGGATACGCACTGGAAGCCTGGTGCGTGGTGTAGGCACTGGTGGTACTGGGCTGGAGCGGGGAGGTGGCGCCGGAAATACCGGACCGTGCAGGCGTACTGGCTCCCTTGAGCACTGAGCCTGCCCAACCTTACCTGGTTGTATGCTCCCCGTCGCCCGACCAGTGCGGGGAGGTGGAATAACCCGCACCGGGCTATGTAGGCGAACCGGGGACACCATGCGTAAGGCTGGTGCCATGTAAGCCGGCCCGAGGAGACGCACTGGTGGCCAGATATGTAGAGCCGGCTTCATGGCACTTGGCTCAATGCTCAATCTAGCCCTACCAGTGCGGGGGGGTGGAATAACCCGCACCGGGCTATGAACACGTACAGGAGACACCATGCGCTCTACTGCGTAACACGGTGTCTGCCCGTACTCTCGCTCTCCACGGTAAGTACAGGGAGTAGGCGCAGGTCTCCTACCTGACTTCGCCACTCTCCCTTTCCCCCCCCCCCCCCCCAAGAAATTTTTGGGGTTTACTTTCGGGCTTCCGTGCTAGCCGCGTACCTTCATACCCCCGGTTCCTCTCTCCGGTTGCCTCCGCTCTCCTCGCTGCCTCCAGCTGTTCCCATGGGAGGCGATCCTTTCCAGCCAGGATCTCCTCCCATGTGTAACAACCCTTGCCGTCCAAGACGTCTTCCCATGTCCATAAATCCTGTGTAGGTGGGTCCTGTTGCCGCTTGACACGCCGCTTGGTCCGATTCTGGTGGGTAATTCTGTCACGATCGTCTTCGTGAGAGAGAGTGGACCAAGGCGCAGCGTGTGCAAAATACATCTCTTTTATTTTAGAGAAGGAAAAAACACGCAACGAACACTATTACAAAACGAAACAAAACAACAAACGATCGTGAAGCTAAAGACGTAAGTGCAAACACAAGCTACAAACGTACAACATAGACAATTACCCACAAACACCTAAAGCCTATGGCTGCCTTAAATATGGCTCCCAATCAGAGACAACAATAAACAGCTGTCTCTGATTGAGAACCAAATCAGGCAACCATAGACTTTCCTAAACACCTACACTGAACACAACCCCATACATACTAAAAACCCCTTAAACAATACACACACCCTAAACTAGACAAAACACACAAAGACAACCCACCCCAACTCACGCCCTGACCAACTAAATAAATAAAAGAAAAAGGAACAATAGGTCAGGAACGTGACATAACCCCCCCCTTAAGGTGCGAACTCCGGGCGCACCAGCATAAAGTCTAGGGGAGGGTCTGGGTGGGCGTCTGTCCACGGTGGCGGCTCTGGCGCTGGTCGTGGTCCCCACCCCACCATAGTCACTACCCGCTTTCGTAGCCTCCTCCAAATGGCCACCCTCCAAATTAACCCCACTGGATTAAGGGGCAGCACCGGACTAAGGGGCAGCACCGGACTAAGGGGCAGCACCGGACTAAGGGGCAGCACCGGACTGAGGGGCAGCACCGGACTGAGGGGCAGCACCGGACTGAGGGGCAGCTCCGGACTGAGGGGCAGCTCCGGACTGAGGGGCAGCTCCGGACTGAGGGGCAGCTCTGGACTGAGGGGCAGCTCCGGACTGGATGGCGGATCCTGGCTGGCTGGCTCTGGCGGATCCTGGCTGGCTGGCGGATCCTGGCTGGCTGGCTCTGGCGGATCCTGGCTGGACGGCTCTGGCGGATCCTGGCTGGACGGCTCTGGCGGATCCTGGCTGGACGGCTCTGGCGGATCCTGGCTGGACGGCTCTGGCGGATCCTGGCTGGACGGCTCATGGCTGGCTGACGGATCTGGCTGCTCATGGCTGGCTGACGGATCTGGCTGCTCATGGCTGGCTGACGGATCTGGCTGCTCATGGCTGGCTGACGGATCTGGCTGCTCATGGCTGGCTGACGGATCTGGCTGCTCATGGCTGGCTGACGGATCTGGCTGCTCATGGCTGGCGGACGGCTCTGGCTGATCCTGTCTGGCGGAAGGCTCTGGCTGATCCTGTCTGGCGGAAGGCTCTGGCTGATCCTGTCTGGCGGAAGGCTCTGGCTGATCCTGTCTGGCGGAAGGCTCTGGCTGATCCTGTCTGGCGGAAGGCTTTGGCTGCTCCTGTCTGGCGGAAGGCTTTGGCTGCTCCTGTCTGGCGGAAGGCTCTAGCGGCTCCTGTCTGGCGGAAGGCTCTAGCGGCTCCTGTCTGGCGGACGGCTCTGAAGGCTCATGGCAGACGGGCGGCTTTGCAGGCTCATGGCAGACGGGCGGCTTTGAGGGCTCAGTACAGACGGGCAGTTCATGCGGCGCTTGGCAGACGGACAGTTCAGACGCCGCTGGGCAGACGGGCAGTTCAGGCGCCGTTGGGCAGACGGGCAGTTCAGGCGCCGCTGGGCAGACGGGCAGTTCAGGCACCGCTGGGCAGACGGGCAGTTCAGGCACCGCTGGGCAGACGGCAGACTCTGGCCGGCTGAGACGCACTGTAGGCCTGGTGCGTGGTGCCGGAACTGGAGGTACCGGGCTACGGACACGCACCATCAGGCTAGTGCGGGGAACAACAACAGGGCACACTGGACTCTCAAGGCATACTATAGGCCTGGTGCGTGGTACCGGCACTGGTGGTACCGGGCTGAGGGCACGCACATCAGGGCGAGTACGGGGAGAAGGAACAGTGCATACAGGACTCTGGAGACACACAGGAGGCTTGATGCGTGGTGCCGGAACTGGAGGCACTGGACTGGAGACACGCACCTCAGGAAGAGTGCGTGGAGGAGGAACAGGGCTCTGGATACGCACTGGAAGCCTGGTGCGTGGTGTAGGCACTGGTGGTACTGGGCTGGAGCGGGGAGGTGGCGCCGGAAATACCGGACCGTGCAGGCGTACTGGCTCCCTTGAGCACTGAGCCTGCCCAACCTTACCTGGTTGTATGCTCCCCGTCGCCCGACCAGTGCGGGGAGGTGGAATAACCCGCACCGGGCTATGTAGGCGAACCGGGGACACCATGCGTAAGGCTGGTGCCATGTAAGCCGGCCCGAGGAGACGCACTGGTGGCCAGATATGTAGAGCCGGCTTCATGGCACTTGGCTCAATGCTCAATCTAGCCCTACCAGTGCGGGGGGGTGGAATAACCCGCACCGGGCTATGAACACGTACAGGAGACACCATGCGCTCTACTGCGTAACACGGTGTCTGCCCGTACTCTCGCTCTCCACGGTAAGTACAGGGAGTAGGCGCAGGTCTCCTACCTGACTTCGCCACTCTCCCTTTTTGCCCCCCCCCCCCCAAGAAATTTTTGGGGTTTACTTTCGGGCTTCCGTGCTAGCCGCGTACCTTCATACCCCCGGTTCCTCTCTCCGGTTGCCTCCGCTCTCCTCGCTGCCTCCAGCTGTTCCCATGGGAGGCGATCCTTTCCAGCCAGGATCTCCTCCCATGTGTAACAACCCTTGCCGTCCAAGACGTCTTCCCATGTCCATAAATCCTGTGTAGGTGGGTCCTGTTGCCGCTTGACACGCCGCTTGGTCCGATTCTGGTGGGTAATTCTGTCACGATCGTCTTCGTGAGAGAGAGTGGACCAAGGCGCAGCGTGTGCAAAATACATCTCTTTTATTTTAGAGAAGGAAAAAACACGCAACGAACACTATTACAAAACGAAACAAAACAACAAACGATCGTGAAGCTAAAGACGTAAGTGCAAACACAAGCTACAAACGTACAACATAGACAATTACCCACAAACACCTAAAGCCTATGGCTGCCTTAAATATGGCTCCCAATCAGAGACAACAATAAACAGCTGTCTCTGATTGAGAACCAAATCAGGCAACCATAGACTTTCCTAAACACCTACACTGAACACAACCCCATACATACTAAAAACCCCTTAAACAATACACACACCCTAAACTAGACAAAACACACAAAGACAACCCACCCCAACTCACGCCCTGACCAACTAAATAAATAAAAGAAAAAGGAACAATAGGTCAGGAACGTGACATAACCCCCCCCTTAAGGTGCGAACTCCGGGCGCACCAGCATAAAGTCTAGGGGAGGGTCTGGGTGGGCGTCTGTCCACGGTGGCGGCTCTGGCGCTGGTCGTGGTCCCCACCCCACCATAGTCACTACCCGCTTTCGTAGCCTCCTCCAAATGGCCACCCTCCAAATTAACCCCACTGGATTAAGGGGCAGCACCGGACTAAGGGGCAGCACCGGACTAAGGGGCAGCACCGGACTGAGGGGCAGCACCGGACTGAGGGGCAGCTCCGGACTGAGGGGCAGCTCCGGACTGAGGGGCAGCTCCGGACTGAGGGGCAGCTCCGGACTGAGGGGCAGCTCTGGACTGAGGGGCAGCTCCGGACTGGATGGCGGATCCTGGCTGGCTGGCTCTGGCGGATCCTGGCTGGCTGGCGGATCCTGGCTGGCTGGCTCTGGCGGATCCTGGCTGGACGGCTCTGGCGGATCCTGGCTGGACGGCTCTGGCGGATCCTGGCTGGACGGCTCTGGCGGATCCTGGCTGGACGGCTCTGGCGGATCCTGGCTGGACGGCTCATGGCTGGCTGACGGATCTGGCTGCTCATGGCTGGCTGACGGATCTGGCTGCTCATGGCTGGCTGACGGATCTGGCTGCTCATGGCTGGCTGACGGATCTGGCTGCTCATGGCTGGCTGACGGATCTGGCTGCTCATGGCTGGCTGACGGATCTGGCTGCTCATGGCTGGCGGACGGCTCTGGCTGATCCTGTCTGGCGGAAGGCTCTGGCTGATCCTGTCTGGCGGAAGGCTCTGGCTGATCCTGTCTGTCGGAAGGCTCTGGCTGATCCTGTCTGGCGGAAGGCTTTGGCTGCTCCTGTCTGGCGGAAGGCTTTGGCTGCTCCTGTCTGGCGGAAGGCTCTAGCGGCTCCTGTCTGGCGGAAGGCTCTAGCGGCTCCTGTCTGGCGGACGGCTCTGAAGGCTCATGGCAGATGGGCGGCTTTGCAGGCTCATGGCAGACGGGCGGCTTTGAGGGCTCAGTACAGACGGGCAGTTCATGCGGCGCTTGGCAGACGGACAGTTCAGACGCCGCTGGGCAGACGGGCAGTTCAGGCGCCGTTGGGCAGACGGGCAGTTCAGGCGCCGCTGGGCAGACGGGCAGTTCAGGCACCGCTGGGCAGACGGGCAGTTCAGGCACCGCTGGGCAGACGGCAGACTCTGGCCGGCTGAGACGCACTGTAGGCCTGGTGCGTGGTGCCGGAACTGGAGGTACCGGGCTACGGACACGCACCATCAGGCTAGTGCGGGGAACAACAACAGGGCACACTGGACTCTCAAGGCATACTATAGGCCTGGTGCGTGGTACCGGCACTGGTGGTACCGGGCTGAGGGCACGCACATCAGGGCGAGTACGGGGAGAAGGAACAGTGCATACAGGACTCTGGAGACACACAGGAGGCTTGATGCGTGGTGCCGGAACTGGAGGCACTGGACTGGAGACACGCACCTCAGGAAGAGTGCGTGGAGGAGGAACAGGGCTCTGGATACGCACTGGAAGCCTGGTGCGTGGTGTAGGCACTGGTGGTACTGGGCTGGAGCGGGGAGGTGGCGCCGGAAATACCGGACCGTGCAGGCGTACTGGCTCCCTTGAGCACTGAGCCTGCCCAACCTTACCTGGTTGTATGCTCCCCGTCGCCCGACCAGTGCGGGGAGGTGGAATAACCCGCACCGGGCTATGTAGGCGAACCGGGGACACCATGCGTAAGGCTGGTGCCATGTAAGCCGGCCCGAGGAGACGCACTGGTGGCCAGATATGTAGAGCCGGCTTCATGGCACTTGGCTCAATGCTCAATCTAGCCCTACCAGTGCGGGGGGGTGGAATAACCCGCACCGGGCTATGAACACGTACAGGAGACACCATGCGCTCTACTGCGTAACACGGTGTCTGCCCGTACTCTCGCTCTCCACGGTAAGTACAGGGAGTAGGCGCAGGTCTCCTACCTGACTTCGCCACTCTCCCTTTCCCCCCCCCCCCCCCCCCAAGAAATTTTTGGGGTTTACTTTCGGGCTTCCGTGCTAGCCGCGTACCTTCATACCCCCGGTTCCTCTCTCCGGTTGCCTCCGCTCTCCTCGCTGCCTCCAGCTGTTCCCATGGGAGGCGATCCTTTCCAGCCAGGATCTCCTCCCATGTGTAACAACCCTTGCCGTCCAAGACGTCTTCCCATGTCCATAAATCCTGTGTAGGTGGGTCCTGTTGCCGCTTGACACGCCGCTTGGTCCGATTCTGGTGGGTAATTCTGTCACGATCGTCTTCGTGAGAGAGAGTGGACCAAGGCGCAGCGTGTGCAAAATACATCTCTTTTATTTTAGAGAAGGAAAAAACACGCAACGAACACTATTACAAAACGAAACAAAACAACAAACGATCGTGAAGCTAAAGACGTAAGTGCAAACACAAGCTACAAACGTACAACATAGACAATTACCCACAAACACCTAAAGCCTATGGCTGCCTTAAATATGGCTCCCAATCAGAGACAACAATAAACAGCTGTCTCTGATTGAGAACCAAATCAGGCAACCATAGACTTTCCTAAACACCTACACTGAACACAACCCCATACATACTAAAAACCCCTTAAACAATACACACACCCTAAACTAGACAAAACACACAAAGACAACCCACCCCAACTCACGCCCTGACCAACTAAATAAATAAAAGAAAAAGGAACGATAGGTCAGGAACGTGACATAACCCCCCCCTTAAGGTGCGAACTCCGGGCGCACCAGCATAAAGTCTAGGGGAGGGTCTGGGTGGGCGTCTGTCCACGGTGGCGGCTCTGGCGCTGGTCATGGTCCCCACCCCACCATAGTCACTACCCGCTTTCGTAGCCTCCTCCAAATGGCCACCCTCCAAATTAACCCCACTGGATTAAGGGGCAGCACCGGACTAAGGGGCAGCACCGGACTAAGGGGCAGCACCGGACTAAGGGGCAGCACCGGACTGAGGGGCAGCACCGGACTGAGGGGCAGCTCCGGACTGAGGGGCAGCTCCGGACTGAGGGGCAGCTCCGGACTGAGGGGCAGCTCCGGACTGAGGGGCAGCTCTGGACTGAGGGGCAGCTCCGGACTGGATGGCGGATCCTGGCTGGCTGGCTCTGGCGGATCCTGGCTGGCTGGCGGATCCTGGCTGGCTGGCTCTGGCGGATCCTGGCTGGACGGCTCTGGCGGATCCTGGCTGGACGGCTCTGGCGGATCCTGGCTGGACGGCTCTGGCGGATCCTGGCTGGACGGCTCTGGCGGATCCTGGCTGGACGGCTCATGGCTGGCTGACGGATCTGGCTGCTCATGGCTGGCTGACGGATCTGGCTGCTCATGGCTGGCTGACGGATCTGGCTGCTCATGGCTGGCTGACGGATCTGGCTGCTCATGGCTGGCGGACGGCTCTGGCTGATCCTGTCTGGCGGAAGGCTCTGGCTGATCCTGTCTGGCGGAAGGCTCTGGCTGATCCTGTCTGGCGGAAGGCTCTGGCTGATCCTGTCTGGCGGAAGGCTTTGGCTGCTCCTGTCTGGCGGAAGGCTTTGGCTGCTCCTGTCTGGCGGAAGGCTCTAGCGGCTCCTGTCTGGCGGAAGGCTCTAGCGGCTCCTGTCTGGCGGACGGCTCTGAAGGCTCATGGCAGACGGGCGGCTTTGCAGGCTCATGGCAGACGGGCGGCTTTGAGGGCTCAGTACAGACGGGCAGTTCATGCGGCGCTTGGCAGACGGACAGTTCAGACGCCGCTGGGCAGACAGGCAGTTCAGGCGCCGTTGGGCAGACGGGCAGTTCAGGCACCGCTGGGCAGACGGCAGACTCTGGCCGGCTGAGACGCACTGTAGGCCTGGTGCGTGGTGCCGGAACTGGAGGTACCGGGCTATGGACACGCACCATCAGGCTAGTGCGGGGAACAACAACAGGGCACACTGGACTCTCAAGGCATACTATAGGCCTGGTGCGTGGTACCGGCACTGGTGGTACCGGGCTGAGGGCACGCACATCAGGGCGAGTACGGGGAGAAGGAACAGTGCATACAGGACTCTGGAGACACACAGGAGGCTTGATGCGTGGTGCCGGAACTGGAGGCACTGGACTGGAGACACGCACCTCAGGAAGAGTGCGTGGAGGAGGAACAGGGCTCTGGATACGCACTGGAAGCCTGGTGCGTGGTGTAGGCACTGGTGGTACTGGGCTGGAGCGGGGAGGTGGCGCCGGAAATACCGGACCGTGCAGGCGTACTGGCTCCCTTGAGCACTGAGCCTGCCCAACCTTACCTGGTTGTATGCTCCCCGTCGCCCGACCAGTGCGGGGAGGTGGAATAACCCGCACCGGGCTATGTAGGCGAACCGGGGACACCATGCGTAAGGCTGGTGCCATGTAAGCCGGCCCGAGGAGACGCACTGGTGGCCAGATATGTAGAGCCGGCTTCATGGCACTTGGCTCAATGCTCAATCTAGCCCTACCAGTGCGGGGAGGTGGAATAACCCGCACCGGGCTATGAACACGTACAGGAGACACCATGCGCTCTACTGCGTAACACGGTGTCTGCCCGTACTCTCGCTCTCCACGGTAAGTACAGGGAGTAGGCGCAGGTCTCCTACCTGACTTCGCCACTCTCCCTTTTTGCCCCCCCCCCCCCCAAGAAATTTTTGGGGTTTACTTTCGGGCTTCCGTGCTAGCCGCGTACCTTCATACCCCCGGTTCCTCTCTCCGGTTGCCTCCGCTCTCCTCGCTGCCTCCAGCTGTTCCCATGGGAGGCGATCCTTTCCAGCCAGGATCTCCTCCCATGTGTAACAACCCTTGCCGTCCAAGACGTCTTCCCATGTCCATAAATCCTGTGTAGGTGGGTCCTGTTGCCGCTTGACACGCCGCTTGGTCCGATTCTGGTGGGTAATTCTGTCACGATCGTCTTCGTGAGAGAGAGTGGACCAAGGCGCAGCGTGTGCAAAATACATCTCTTTTATTTTAGAGAAGGAAAAAACACGCAACGAACACTATTACAAAACGAAACAAAACAACAAACGATCGTGAAGCTAAAGACGTAAGTGCAAACACAAGCTACAAACGTACAACATAGACAATTACCCACAAACACCTAAAGCCTATGGCTGCCTTAAATATGGCTCCCAATCAGAGACAACAATAAACAGCTGTCTCTGATTGAGAACCAAATCAGGCAACCATAGACTTTCCTAAACACCTACACTGAACACAACCCCATACATACTAAAAACCCCTTAAACAATACACACACCCTAAACTAGACAAAACACACAAAGACAACCCACCCCAACTCACGCCCTGACCAACTAAATAAATAAAAGAAAAAGGAACAATAGGTCAGGAACGTGACAAAGAGGTAGAACTATAACTCCTGTACCAAGCTACTGAGATAGAAGAGGTAGAACTATAGCTCCTGTACCAAGCAACTGAGATAGAAGAGGTAGAACTATAACTCCTGTACCAAGCTACTGAGATAGAAGAGGTAGAACTATAACTCCTGTACCAAGCTACTGAGATAGAAGAGGTAGAACTATAACTCCTGTACCAAGCTACTGAGATAGAAGAGGTAGAACTATAACTCCTGTACCAAGCTACTGAGATAGAAGAGGTAGAACTATAACTCCTGTACCAAGCTACTGGGATAGAAGAGGTAGAACTATAGCTCTTGTACCAAGCTACTGAGAAAGAAGAGGTGTAACTATAACTCCTGTACCAAGCCACTGGGATAGAAGAGGTAGAACTATAACTCCTGTACCAAGCCAAGCTACTAGAAAGAAGAGGTAGAACTATAGCTCCTGTACTTAGCTACTGAGAAAGAAGAGTTAGAACTATAGCTCTTGTACCAAGCTACTGAGAAAGAAGAGGTGTAACTATAACTCCTGTACCAAGCTACTGGGATAGAAGAGGTAGGACTATAACTCCTGTACCAAGCTGCTAGAAAGAAGAGGTAGAACTATAACTCCTGTACCAAGCTGCTAGAAAGAAGAGGTAGAACTATAACTCCTGTACCAAGCTACTGAGAAAGAAGAGGTAGAACTATAACTCATGTACCAAGCTACTGGGATAGAAGAGGTAGAACTATAACTCCTGTACCAAGCTGCTAGAAAGAAGAGGTAGAACTATAACTCCTGTACCAAGCTGCTAGAAAGAAGAGGTAGAACTATAACTCCTCTACCAAGCTACTGAGAAAGAAGAGGTAGAACTATAACTCCTGTACCAAGCTACTGAGAAAGAAGAGGTAGAACTATAACTCATGTACCAAGCTACTGGGATAGAAGAGGTAGAACTATAACTCCTGTACCAAGCTGCTAGAAAGAAGAGGTAGAACTATAACTCCTGTACCAAGCTGCTAGAAAGAAGAGGTAGAACTATAGCTCCTGTACCAAGCTGCTAGAAAGAAGAGGTAGAACTATAACTCCTGTACCAAGCTGCTAGAAAGAAGAGGTAGAACTATAACTCCTGTACCAAGCTACTGAGAAAGAAGAGGTAGAACTATAACTCCTGTACCAAGCTACTGAGATAGAAGAGGTAGAACTATAACTCATGTACCAAGCTACTGAGATAGAAGAGGTAGAACTATAACTCATGTACCAAGCTACTGGGATAGAAGAGGTAGAACTATAGCTCCTGTACCAAGCTACTGAGATAGAAGAGGTAGAACTATAGCTCCTGTACCAAGCTACTGAGATAGAAGAGGTAGAACTATAACTCATGTACCAAGCTACTGGGATAGAAGAGGTAGAACTATAGCTCCTGTACCAAGCTACTGAGATAGAAGAGGTAGAACTATAGCTCCTGTACCAAGCTACTGAGATAGAAGAGGTAGAACTATAGCTCCTGTACCAAGCTACTGGGATAGAAGAGGTAGAACTATAGCTCCTGTACCAAGCTACTGAGAAAGTATATGAACACCAATCCTCCCTCTTACCCAATTCACCTCAGCCTCTATCACCAAATGTATAGCAACTGGAATTTCCCTGGACTCCAAATACAAAACAGTCCATTCTCTATATGTCACTTAGCAGTGATGAGAGAGGATTGAAGTGGAGTGTTAGCTGAGAGGCTATCAGCGTCAGTACTGGCCCCTGGAGACTGGAACTGTGTAACATTTACTGTAAGTGTGTGAGAGTCACAATACTGCCAACCTCAAATGATAGCCATCGTGAAACCGGTTCACACTACATGACACAGACACTTTCTCTGCTTCTTGAGACTGACTCTGATGCGTTTCACAATAAGGAAAATCACTGTGGCTCTAGTACTAACACTAGATTGGTCTGCTTAGTCGTCTCTCCCTTCCCTCTCTATCTCCCTCTCTCTATCTCTCTTTCTCTATCCATTCTGTTCTCTTCTGACTCAGCTGTTATGTAGGAAACCCTGTCCCTTTGAAGAGTGGAAGAATCTTTCATTACTCGACAGAAGAGAGAGAGAAGGAAGGAGGGAGATGATAGGGAGAGAATAACTGGTCCATTGTCTTCGCCCCCCTTCCCTTGCCCCCCTTCTCCCACCAATGATAATTGTCCTGAGCTAATTACAGAGAAACGCTCCAACAGGTGTGGAACTCTGCACCTGGGGACAGAGGTGTGTGTGAGAGAGTATGAGAGAGAAAGAGTAAGAGAGGGAGAAAAGGAGAAAGAGAAGATAGTTCTCCCTGTATGTCTATTTACATCGATATGACAGAATGTATGCACATATCAATTCGGCTGAATGTGTAGCTACTGGTGTGATGTGTGTGTGTGTGTCGGTGTGCATATATGAATGTGTGAGTGTGTGTCACACACAGACTAATGACCAAACCTTAGACATGACACACATTCAAACTCAGACAGGGATCAGAGAGGTTAACTGTAGAGCATATAAACTGGACACAATATTACACAATCAGCACAGTGCGGTTACTCTCCCCTCCAGATCTATTTTCCATACATCTGGGTTAAATTACTGGAAAGTACAAATTTGCACACACTGACACACATTCTCACTCACTCTCACTCATACACCGCATTGAATTTCAAATGAGAGATTACAAAGTCACTTATTGATAAATGTAACCACAGGGGTCTCTTAGAGATGATTCACAAGCTACGCGTGCATGTTTTTTGATAACAGCCGAGTAAGACAGAGACAGGACCCCAGTTAGAATTGGAGACGGTGACGATGATGTAAGCCCTTTCTCTCACGACTGTTTTCGGCGTTTTTACCATAAAAACGTTGAGCCAAAGTTGTTGACCGGAAGAAAGGAAGAGGTTTGGCTACCAGCCAAAGCATTATAGGAAAAAACACGCACATCTTCTTGAGATTCGAGCTAAATACCACTTCATTAAGTCGTGGGAATTTGAGGATGCTCCAAAACTGAAGAAGAAAGATAAATTGCAGACTACTTTTTCCACTCTCACTAGGCTATTATGGGGACGTAGGCTACTTTGTTTATTTCGAAATTCGGCATGAGTCTACTGAGTGACAACAAATAGTTAGGTTACTTACAGTAACATGGTTTATGAGACGGTCGCAGGCCGTCACACAAACAGATGTTACTCACACCACACTGTCTGACATCACCCGTCTGCTGCCCGTCCACGAAAACCGCGCACTAATTTCACTTAAACGAGCTACTGGACATTTTATGAGACCAACTATCGGATATGGCGCATTAATGAAATAAAGGAACAAACTGATTAGACTGTTCAGCGTGTGTCATCACCGCACAGAGAGGAAATGAAAAATCTTACCCACTGCATTGGAGTCATTCTCTCTGACCCCTCAGACAGTTCACCTTGGCACAGCCAGGCATCATCATCGAGTGTGGTCGTCATCTGCTTCCTAAGCCATGGAAGCACCATCGTGCGTATGTTATTTCTATGTTGGAATAACCTATTAATCACACAGGAAATATGATATTTCGGAAATCGGGTTGATTGACAGGGACCCCCGCTAATTCCATAGTCTAGTAACTGTTGAGTCATCATTCCAGGGGTTGACTGTCGCCACCTTGTGGTACTTTCATTGTGGCACCCCGGGAACAAAATGAGTCGGACATTCACCTTTCCAGACCCTGTCTAGCTGTTGAGTAGTGTGGTACAATCAAAGTAATAAAACAAACACGGACAAAACAGCCGTAACAAAGGAAACACACTATGGACAGATCATAGGGTACCAACATTTTATTTATAATATGAGGACAGTTAGAAATAAAATGCACATGGTAAAACAGTTTTCTTCATAGTGTTAGTGTTTACTTTGGTATACAATCTAATGTTCTGTGACAATACACATTTACTATATTCTTTATATGAGAATATCTGTGAGCATCCATCCATCCAGTATAAAGCTGACCTACAGGGATATCTTCTACATAATAACATTGTCATACCATCATTTATGCTTCATTTTGCAGGACTTTTCTTTTTCAGGCAACCACTGCATTCAGGCAATGTGTTACAAAATAAAGAGTGTTTAGAGAACAGTAAAAGAACAGTTGTATTGTCTTACGGTTAGATAATTATTACATTGTGTTATGACTTTCTTTTGACAGTTGCCATTCCTCACACCAGTTGCTATTCCTCACACCAGTTGCCATTCCTATCCATTGCATCTGCCTTACGACAGAGGGTTCAATATAGTGTTAATATCAAAGTTGCCTGAGATGGATGAGGTTGCCCCTAGATACTGATCAAGGGTCAGTTTTGTGTCTTTCCCCCTTCATGGTTAAAGCGGATGGTGAACGGATCCTAGAACTGTGCCTAAGGGTAGCTTCTACCCAGAGATTAACTTTCCAGCGCTCACAGCCTGGTCCTCTGATTGGCTGGCAGCTCATCTTGGTCGAGTCCCCACAGGAAGTTGCGCAGGCGTGTCACTTCCTTTTGTAGCTCGGGGCTGGGGATTGGCTGGGAGAGGTCCAGCTGAGGTGTCTCATTTGGCAGGATGAGAGGGGGGTGGTCCAGGAAACTTTCGAAGATGTCTTGGACAGAAAAGCATGAATAGATATTTAGTGGTCTGAGATTCTTAGGAAGAATCCCCTTCTATACATGTGTACTTACAATGTTCGGAACGTCTAAGGGCTGAATTCTACTTATCTCAAGTTTGCAGTTGTATCTAATGTTGTGTTCATAACCAAGTTGGAAGATGTGAAGTCGTAAATACCAGTTAGATGCGTTCACATGCTTTAAACTCATTGAGAAACACCGATTGGCTAATGGCCAACAAGCTTCATCAACCAAATCAAATCAAATTTTTGTCACATGCGCCGAATACAACAGGTGTAGACCTTACAGTGAAATGTTTACTTATGAGCCCCTAACCAACAGCGCAGTTAAAAAAAATATGGATAAGAATAAGAGATAAAAGTAACAAGTAATTAAAGAGCAGCAGTATATAAATAACAATATATAAAGGGAGTACAGAGTCAATGTGCAGGGGCACCGGTTAGTTGAGGTAGTATGTACATGTAGGTAGAGTTATTAAAGTGACTATGGATAGATGACAACAGAGAGTGGCAGTGGTGTGGAGAGGGGAAGGGGGGGGGGGGGCAATGCAAATAGTCTGGGTAGCCATTTGACTAGATGTTCAGGAGTCTTATGGCTTGGGGGTAGAAGCTGTTTAGAAGCCTCTTGGACCTAGAATTGGCGCTACGGTACCGCTTACCGTGTGGTAGCAGAGAGAACAGTCTATGACTAGGGTGGCTGGAGTCTTTGACAATTTTTAGGGCCTTCCTCTGACACCGCCTGGTATAGAGGTCCTGGATGGCAGGAAGCTTGGCCCCAGTGATGTACTGGGCCGGTCACACCACCCTCTGTAGTGCCTTGCGGTCGGAGGCCGAGCAGTTGCCATACCAGGCAGTGATGCAACCTGTCAGGATGCTCTCGATGGTGCAGCTGTAGAACCTTTTGAGGATCCCATGCCAAATCTTTTCAGTCTCCTGAGGGGGAATAGGTTTTGTCGTGCCCTCTTCACAACTGTCTTGGTGTGCTTGGATCATGTTAGTTTGTTGGTGATGTGGACACCAAGGAACTTGAAGCTCTCAACCTGCTCCACTGCAGCCCCGTCGATGAGAATGGGGGCGTGCTCGGTCCTCTTTTTCCTGTAGTCCACAATCATCTCATTTGTCTTGATCACGTTGAGGGAGAGGTTGTTGTCCTGGCACCACACGGCCATGTCTCTGACCTCTTCCCTATAGGCTGTCTCGTTGTTGTCGGTGATCAGGCCTACCACTGTTATGTCATCAACACCATCATTAAATTTGCCGGAGTCGTGCCTGGCAGTGCAGCCATGAGTGAACAGGGAGTACAGGAGGGGGCTGAGCACGCACCCCTGAGGGGCCCCTGTGTTGAGGATCAGCGTGGCGGATGTTGTTACCTACCCTTACCACCTGGGGGCGGCCTGTCCAGAAGTCCAGGATCCAGTTGCAGAGGGAGGGGTTCAGTCCCAGGGTCCTTAGCTTGTTGATGAGCTTTGTGGGCACTATGGTGTTGAACGCTGAGCTGTAGTCAATGAATAGCATTCTCACATAGGTGTTCCTTTTGTCCAGGTGGGAAAGGGCAGTGTTGAGTGCAATAGAGACTGCATCATCTGTGGATCTGTTGGAGCTGTATGCAAATTGGAGTGGGTCTAGGGTCTAGCCAAGAGTCTTCTAACCATAATCTAAAAGTAGAGCTATCATGCTTGTAAACAAATTATAGTGTTCAAAAACCATATTAATAGATTGCTATTTATAATACATTTTTTGTTGTTACATTTATCTACCGAAAATGCTGTTATCGAAGTCTATTCCTTAGTAGGTGATGTCAGAGATCAGCATGTGGGAGAAGTCGGAGCTTAGGGATGATAGACGAGTTTCCCACTAGTAATTACTAGTTGGAGGAGTGTTCACATGGATTTTTCCCCAGTCGTATATGGTAAATACTACCTTCCCACTTGGTTATGAATGCAGCATTAGCTCCTACATAATGACCCTCCAGGACTCCCAACTCCTCCCCTCTCGTGTCTCACCTCCACTGAGCTCCGTCCCAGGGGGAGGGGCCCAGGAGGTCGGTGGGGCTCTGGCCGGTCCCAGCTTGTAATGGGTCAGCAGATGGTGCAGCTGGGTGGGGCTTAGCAAGGCATGGTCCTCCTGTAGGCTGGCCCAGGATGACTGGCAGGGGAGAGACAAGAGAAGAACCAATGAGCAACAGAACAGAGAAGGAGGAAAGGTGGACGATATCAGCAATGTCTACAACTGAGATGGGATGCCAAATCTAAAATCTACCCCTAGCCCCTTGTCACCTCTAGATGACCCCTTATATCTTAAAATAACTAAATGGGTGTGAACAAATTAATGGAAAAACGTGTCTATCTGGCTTCCTAGAGCGGTTATCATACAGTTTATACCTATCTGATCCAATCAGCTTTAGGAGAAGGCATCAGGAAGTGTCTAGAGGTAGGGGCTAGGGGTGGATGTGTGATAAGTCAAATAGGTTTAGAGGAAGAACAACACAACAACAAAAACAACGAGACCAAAACATGATTCTTTATCCAGAATGTTTTGGATCATTATCTTGCTAAATCGACTGATTGTTAACTGGCTAAACCAGCATTATTTTTACCTGGATGAGGCGGGTCTTAGGGACGCACAGGAAATTGACTGTGACGGACAGCTTCTTCAGGAACTCAGAGGCGATATCTCCAAGTCCCGCGCCCTGCAGCCAGTCCAGAACCAGGTCCAGGTTTGTACGGATCTGGACCGCTCTAGACCAGGAGAACAGACCATCTGAGAGAGGGAGGGAGAGAGGGTGGAGGGAGACAGAAAGAGAGAGAGAAGAGGAAGAAGAGACAAAGAGAGGGAGTGTGTGTGTGTGTTAGTGCACATCTGAACCAGGGTTGGAAAGTTCAAGTTATTTCAGAGCCGCACCCAGATTCTCTGTCTCGCTGTGCTTGGTAGCGCGCATCCCCTTATGACCTCTACACTAAATGGTTCGTGCACAAACAATGGCTTGTGTAGCGGAAAGCAATTTCTGCATGTGTAATGTGGAACCCACTTAGCTCATGACTGCAGCTTCGTTAGACCAACCCCTGACCTTGGGCCCCAGTATGACCCCTGCCCTCTCACCTCTCTCCAGCAGTGTGTTGAGCAGGGAGGTGTTGGTGAAGAAGAAGAGGTAGCCGAAGGTTTGGGAGGTGAGTGGAGGGGAGAGGCAGGCCTCCCGGGACATCATCAGGGAGCAGCGGTACACCTCCACCAGCCCAGCCACCGTAGGGGGGAGGGAGGACACGTCCTCCCCTTCTCCCTCCCCTCCACCACCCTCACCCCTCTCCATCTCCCTACCCTCATCTCTTTCCTTCTCTTTTTCCAGGCTGGAGAAAGGGTTGTTGTCCAGGAGAGCTGGGAGGAGGGAGTACAGCGTCTGACAGAGCGACAGAGAGAGATTAATTCATGTATAGATCGGGATATAATTATGTACGGTAACTTGATTGTGTCTTGAGTGTGAGGTAACTCAACCTCCCTCACCTTTGTGAGGTGGTACACGCACTGCTGGAAGGTGTGCATTATCACGTCATCAAGCTGCGCCAGGGCCTCGGAGCAGGTGTCCAGGTCAGCTGACAACACCGGGTCACCAGGAGCTGAGGGTAAATATATATTCATTAACTTCTAACTACTGTCATATAACTACTGGATTGCAGAACAATCCAAAATATATTTCACTTCAATGACGAAACTAACTCTTGTTTTGACTACTGTGGGGCTAAATGATGATAGCAGGAATGTCACACAGGAAGAGGAAGACACAAAGATACAACAGCCATGTGACATCAAAAAGAGTGATAAGGTTGATATTACAAAATGCTTTTATTGTAGAAAGAAGCTTTTTTTGGCAGATGATCGATGGTGATCTGCATTGATCAAGAGAAAATGGACTCTTATGACACAGGTGTCTCACCCTCAAACTCCCAGTCTCTCTCCATGGCCTCAGCTTTGACCTGGAAGAAGTTGAGGAGCTCTGTGGCATTGGACATCCAGAACATCAGAGGTCGAAGGTCAGAGGACAGCTTCTGTGCACTGGGCGCACTCAGTTCAACCTCCTGCTCTGTGGAACTGGGCAGACCAGACCAGAACACACACAGTGTTATAGAAGTTGTTGTCACTATCTATTCATCTATCTCAAGGAGTTACAGCAAGTCCTTGATCTATTTTAATGAGCGTGCAGTGACTGTGTTCAGTAACACTATATTTGCATAGTTGCTCTACAGACTATCAGTAACATTTCAACAAACTGTCTACTAACCCTAACCCTTAACCCAACCCTCAACTTAACCTTTATCCTAGACCTTATTCTAAACTTAACCCAAACCTTAGCATGCAGTTACTTATCAACAGATAGTTTGTTGATAATATGACCATATGTAGAGCATCTACAGATGGACAATCCAGACTATCCAAATAAAGTGTGACCCAGGGTCCTACTACATCTGATTACATCTGTTAACTGCTATTCGCTTGGGATAACATCTGCTAAATGAACATTAATATTAATAGATATTTGTGTACAGTATTAGTTTATCAGTATCATAAACAGTTTATACTTTGCTAAATAGTATCTGCATGTTCAACACATTATTTACAGACACACAAGCTGGACAATCAGTGCTCTTGATTCCCCCTAATACAGCCCTAAGGGAAGTTCCAAACACAGGAAACAGCTGAAATATGACGTTGAGCAGAAATGATCTTACTTTTGCGTGGGATGCTTATCCCCGAATTCCTTAATGTTATCCTGTAAAAAGAGTTGGAGAGGAAAGAGAGGACATGAGAGGAGAGACACGTCTCGGCTTAGTGGCAGAGGAGGAAAAGGGGGGGATTACAAAGTCTGGACAGGCCACCAGGACAATTACAACACAGTTTCCAGAAGGAAGTGACATCAGCTCATCCCCTGTGCTGTTCATCTACAGTGACAGGCATCTGTCTGTCTGAATGAATCCCTGTTCACAGCCTACAGTGTTTCAGAGAAAGACGTGTCAGTCTGGGGCTGGCTTTATAGCCCTTTACAATCCTATTTTATCTGCTGTGTATCTTTCTCTGTCAGTCTTGACTGAGCTACGGCTAGTTAGCGTTATTACAACTGAGATGATCCTAGACAGTTTTTCAAATGAACTCACCCAAACGATCCCTTTGATCTGATTGGCTGCTTTCAGCAGCAACTGAGGTGTGAGGGCGGGATCCAGGTGTTTGGAGGCGTGGTCAATCATGATTGACAGGAGAAAGGCTGGGGCTAAAGGCCCGCCCTCTGAGTCTGGAGAGGAGTTCTTAGAGATTATCTCCTGATGGAGAAACAGTTGCTTTAAATGTATAGTCCTGTTTCAGCTCATATGTACCCGTTATCAACCAATAAAGTAATATATGTGGTAACAATAGATACTTTAAGTTTCAGGTACCTCCCCCCACTTATATAACACAGTTCTATACTCTAATCTGTAGCAGACAGGTAACAGACACAGTGGTGTAACTAACAGACACAGGGGTCTTTCTTCTCTCACCTGTAGCAGAGCGTCAGTGTGGTGGGGCTGGAACCGCAGCAGAGCCTCAGTGGACCCCAGGTACTGCCTCAACGCTTCCTGTCTGTCCACCAATCCCGAGAGGCAGCAGGTGGAGGGAACGTCGGCTTGCCAAGGCAGCACCAATACCAGCGGAGGGGCCGGGGTCACGCGGGGGTCACGATACAGGAAGAGAAAATGACCTCCTATGCCAATCACGTCCCCAGGTTTAAGCACCGCCTCCCGGTAGAGAGCTTCTCCGTTGTGTGTGACAACTCCTCCTCTGAAGGGACGCATCAGAGCTGGGGAGAGAGAGAAAATAGGTTGATTAACTAGTAACATTATAATTGAAGTTCTGCTCATAAACTGCTTATAAAAAGGTATGACAGTTTTCTAACCATATATAAGGGGGTATCAAGAAGTGTCTAGTGGTAGGATCTCGAGAGGTTGATTGTGGACAGGGAAATACTGTAAAATCAGGTGTCAACGTGTAGTAAGGAATTGTTACGTCTTTGGATAGATGTAAGCACATATGGAAAAGGCTCCCTATTTTGCAGGCACTTTTCTGTTTGTTCAGGTCTGCAAACATCACAGGAGTGGGGCCAGGATTTAGGACTAGGGTTGTTTGTGGACCAGGCCTACCTTGCCCAGAGGGAGCGTCGGGTACGGCTGAGTCTCTCCTGACCAACAGGTGCCTGGCCAGCATGTCTGGAGCAGAGAGGAACGTTTCCACCTTCAGAGGCCTCTTCCCCTTCCTCTCCCTTTCTCTGTCCTTCTCTCTCTCCCTCATCGTTGGCTTCCGCCCAAACACGTGTGTGTGCCCTGCCATGATGTACAAAACAAAGTCCTGTAGAAAACACAGAGGAGAACGGAAGAAGGAAATAAAGAAAGAAAGAGAGAAGGGAGTCTGTTATCATCCGAAGGCCATGGTTATGATAAGGGGACATCTTGGAGATCTTAAGTTGTGCGGAGGTCAGGAGATAAGGTATGAAGTGTGTCACAGTTTGCTACAATGAAGACCTGTGTGAGGTCACTGTGAGAGATGGAGTGATGTACACAGTGGGGTTTTGTGTGTCTCCAAAGGTATTGTTTTGCTGTAAGTCTGTTTTGTGCTCAGGGTTGAATGGGAGAGGCTGGGGAAGGGTTGGAAACAGTGATGGTATGTGGCGATTAGGGGAATGCAGGTATGATGTCATGTTCAGGGTGTGTGTGTGTGATCATCTGGGAGGCGCAGGTCTAACCTTGCTCTGGTCGTAGCCCTGCAGCAACAGGAAGTAGGGTCGGTCCGTGGGCGGGAGGATCAGGCTCTGTGACATCACTTCCAGGTCGCAGGCTGAGTAGTCTTTCTCCTCCTCCACTGCTTTGTCTGCTTTGTTCCTCCGCTCCACCTCGTCTCTGACCTTTGACCTCATCATCTAAGACAGAGGGAGGAGTCTTTATGGTCAGACTGCTGCACTGCTGAGATTAGGTGGGGTTGACCTGTTGCTATCATGTTGCAATATGTGTTGAAACATCCTCTCATCCTCACCTCTCCGTGCTCCAATGGAGCTATCATGCTCACAATGTTCTTCCTGTCCTGGAGTCCTGCACTGTTGTTAGGGTGGTTTCCGGAGCGACGGGGGTCATTGCCGACATGGTTTCCTTGGCGACGCCTCAGGCTGAGGTTCATGTCGCTGATGCTCCTCCTGAGTTCCGAGTTCCGTCCTCGATGACCTCGCTCGCCTTCCTCAGCCCCGCCCCCCGACTGTATGCGGCTCCGCCTCCAACGTACACCTGTTACCACGACAACCAGACATTTCATTAAAAACAAAGAAACTACACTTTTCACTGGATGACTGTAGGAAACCCCAGATGTAAGAGCTGGTCATCAAGAGACACTATATTGTCCTTTTACCTGTGTGGTTCTCTCCTTCCCTCTCTCGCTCCTTCTCTTTCTCCCTCTCCCTCTCCTCTTTTTCGTAGTCGTCCCGTCTCTGGATCTCAAAGCGGCGTTCAAACCCATCCTTGGGCCGCCACATGTCCACCAATAGCAGCGGGCATTCCCATTCTGCCACGCCCCTACGACACTCTGTCTCCCATTGGACGGCTCCATCCGGTTGCTGGATGGGCTTTCCAATGACATCACACAACAGGAAGTCTTCCGGGCTGTGTTTCTGTAGGGCTAGGAGAGGGAGGCAGGGCGACCAGGCTAATTATTTTTCCTATGAATATGACTTGCATAAAGTGGACATTATTGCTCAATTGAGGTGTTCACAGCTGTGGTTTATTTACTGGAACAATTCTGGCTAGATGCCTGACTTCATGGTGCAATGATATGTGTCAACAAGCAATATGAAAACCAGTAAGCCACTGGCCCTTTCTCTACAGTTACCGTCATTTTCTGTCATTTTGCCATGACAGGCATAGGCTACATACTGAAACTCCCAAAGCTTTTGGCTATAATAGTTATTGTGTGGTAATCATACAATAATTTAATCCCATGTTTATCTGAACTTTCCCGCCTCTCTTACATGAATCCCTGTACTGTACTCGGTCTGTACTCTCTCTCTCTTTCTGCCTCTTACCTGCATCGCCCGTCTCCTCCCTCTCTCTCTCCGTATAGCGGGTGATGACCTGGGCGATGAGCTGTTTGGCTGTAGAGTGGGCGGTAGCCAGCAAGGAGCGGTAGTTAGCCCCACTAGACAGAGCATCCCCATAGATCTTGATGAGGCCTGGGGCTGTGGAGGAGGCAGGGGGCAGGTAGTGGTGGGAGGAAGGGGCAGCAGAGTGGGCCCACACCTCCCTCTCCCCTATGGCCTTGTCTCGATCACTGTTGGAGCGCCCCCTCAGGAAGAGGTGGGAAAGACGCTTGGTGCGGGACTGGGGCCCGGCTGGACGGGGCCGGAGGAAGGCCGGAGAGGGAGAGGGGGATGGGGGAGCGAGGGAGGGGGTGGAGATGGAGAGGGAAGAGGAAGGGGCAGAGGGGGCCTCGTGGAGGGACGCTGCATCAGAGCTGGTGGTGGACCTAGTGAGAGAGAAGGAGAGGAGGGGGAAAGAAAGAGAGACAGGGGGAGTAGGGGATGTCAGCTGTGAGTTATGGTTGACAGAACTGAACATAGACAATATTAACTGCTGGAAAACGGTCACAGGATTCAAGGAACACTGCATGACATGTGACACATGACCATACAATCAAATCAGTCCATAACGAGCTGTTCTCTTGGTTAATTTATTGTATGCAAAAACATGTCAGACACTTAACTTGACTGTGGCTGGAGATATAGTGAGGAGGACTGAAGGATAAACAAACTGAATTCAGAACAAACTGAAAAAACAGCGAGTCAGCAGACCGGCAGACAGACCGAAAAGACCAATGGAGTTAAGAGACCTGGGATGATGTGTGATAAGTTGATTAGTTGAGTCAGATGTGTTAGTGCTGGACTAGAACAAAATCGTTGAGAATCAACATTGGATGAAGTGACATTGAGGTACTGTACATACAGTTGAAGTCGGAAGATTACATACACTTAGGTTGGAGTCATTAAAACTAGTTTTCAACCACTCCACAAATTTCTTGTTAACAAATTATAGTTTTGGCCAGTCGGTTAGGACATCTACTTTGTGCAATGCTAAGTCATTTTCCAACAATTGTTTACAGACAGATTATTTCACTTATAATTCACTGTATCACAATTCCAGTGGGTCAGAAGTTTACATACACTAAGTTGACTGTGCCTTTAAACAGCTTGGAAAATTCCAGAAAATTATGTCATGGCTTTAGAAGCTTCTGATAGGCTAATTGACATAATTTGAGTCAATTGGAGGTGTACCTATGGATGTATTTCAAGGCCTACCTTCAAACTCAGTGCCTTTTTGCTTGACATCATGGGACAATCAAAAGAAATAAGCAAAGACCTCAGAAAATAAATTGTAGACCTCCACAAGTCTGGTTCATCCTTGGGAGCAATTTCCAAACGCCTGAAGGTACCACATTCATCTGTACAAACAATAGTACGCAAGTAAAAACACCATGGGACCACGCAGCCATCATACCACTCAGGAAGGCGACGCGTTCTGTCTCCTAGAGATGAACGTACTTTGGTGCGAAAAAGTGCAAATCAATCCCAGAACAAAAGCAAAGGACCTTGTGAAGATGCTGGAGGAAACAGGTACAAAAGTATCTATATCCACAGTAAAATGAGTGCTACATCGACATAACCTGAAAGGCCGCTCAGCAAGGAAGAAGCCACTGCTCCAAAACCACCATAAAAAAGCCAGACTATGGTTTGCAACTGCACATGGGGACAAAGATCGTACTTTTTGGAGAAATGTTCTCTGGTCTGATGAAACAAAAATAGAACTGTTTGGCCATAATGACCATCGTTATGTTTGGAGGAAAAACGGGAGGCTTGCAAGCCGAAGAACACCATCCCAACCGTGAAGCATGGGGGGTGGCAGCATCATGTTGTGGGGGTGCTTTGCTGCAGGAGGGCCTGGTGCACTTCACAAAATAGATGGCATCATGAGGCAGGACAATTATGTGGATATATTGAAGCAACATCTCAAGACATCAGTCAGGAAGTTAAAGCGTGGTCGCAAATGGGTCTTCCAAATAGACAACTACCCCAAGCATACTTCCAAAGTTGTGTCAAAATGGCTTAAGGACAAGAAAGCCAATGTATTGGAGTGGCCATCACAAAGCCCTGACCTCAATCTTGTCGAAAATTTGTGGGCAGAACTGAAAAAGCGTGTGCGAGCAAGGAGGCCTACAAACCTGACTCGGTTACACCAGCTCTGTCAGGAGGAATGGGACAAAATTCACCCAACTTATTGTGGGAAGCTTGTGGAAGGCTACCCAAAACGTTTGACCCAAGTTAAACAATTTAAAGGCAATGCTACCAAATACTAATTGAGTGTATGTAAACTTCTGACCCACTGGGAATGTGATGAAAGAAATCAAAGCTGAAATAAATAATTCTCTCTGCTATTATTCTGACATTTCACATTTTTAAAATAAAGTGGTGATCCTAACTGACCTAAGACAGGGAATTTTTACTAGGATTAAATGTCAGGAATTGTGAAAAGCTGAGTTTAAATGTATTTGGCTAAGGAGTATGTAAACTTCCGACTTCAACTGTAGGTAGCAGAGAGACTGACTTGACAGAGACAGCGCTGGGCCAGCGGCCCCCCAGCTTGGCAAAGTGTTTCCTGGGAGAGTTGATCCACAGACCCACAGGGAAATGGAGCTTCCTGAAGCGAGGACTGTCAGTCCCCTCCATCTGATCCATCTGAGAACCAAAGAGAGAGAGAGAGAAAGGTATTGTGTAATGTGAGAACTCAAAGAACACAGATCAAATGTTCATAATCTTTGAGTTAATTAATTAAGATGTGTGTGGACTATACTGCTTTACATTCTATTCATGTGGGCCTGAAACAGGCCCTTGTTATATTTGGACATAAATCAAAGGTTGAATTATCAGGGGGAGGAAGACTGACATTTTCCTCCAAACAACCCAACTGGGGGTATGTAATCCTAAAATTGTCAAATAATGATATCATCATCATGAATAGTTTGAGATCCCCCGGATCCTTGTAGAATTGTTCATTGCTACACACCAAAGCAATTTGGCTGTGGAAGTGATTGTTGCCCCCCATTGTTAAAAAAATAAATAATAATAATTTAAATGGTAGATAGGTTACACTTGGCTCAAATCATCTCAAATTCTTACATTACAGCACTGTAAATGACATCTTTGTCACAAAGGTACTCTAAATTGAATGTGTTTTTTAAAATGTTTTATTTTTTTATTCTACTTTCTATAATGCAATGTGGCAAAAGAAACAGCAAGAATATATCAGCAACATTTTACGGTGGAAAATGATCAATATTGTGACCTCTAGCTTATCATGGATGACAGCTCAAATGTTAAAATGTCATGGAAAAGTAACGAACCAATGCAACACAATATGCCCTCTACAATAAAAGCGTATTTGAAAGTACTTACCGAGAACGACTGCAGTTCCCTCTTCGTATAAGTGTTTTATTAGTCCTTCTCAACAGAAAAAAAGAGAATTGTTAAAAACAACTTCGTATTTTCCTTTTTCCCCAAGACAAAAACTCCATTTTCAAAACGTCTATCTGCGCCACAGGTATCTCTCTTTCTCTCGAACACGTTCTCTTCATCAATATAGTCGCTCTCTTTAAAATCAGAACATATTTTTCTCCACTTTCTCTCTTTTTCTTTGTGTTTTCTGTCTGTCTTCTAGGTAATGGTGGTAAGGGCTCCTTCTCTCTCTCTCTCTGCCTCTGTGGGTCTATAGATAGAGAAACAGGCCCATTGTTCTAAGTGACAGAATTTCCTTCCTTCACGCTGGACAACACCTATATCCTGAGAGAGAGAGAGAGAGGAAATGGGGAGATTATTTTGTGATGCACACACTTGCTGGCCCCTTGTACCCTCCCTGGACATACTGTATATACTGTACATACACACTATAAAGAGATAAGACTAGGAATAGAGAATGGGGGAGGGGTTAATCCAGCATTCCCCTGTCTCCCTCAAGCACACATGCACACTCGTGGACACTGGTCGGATTCCGTTAGACCATTGCCTTTGGCATTAGGATGCTTTGGAGCGCTGGGGTTGGGTACGGAGAAAATTGGGTGGGGGCGGGGGCTGGGGGGCAGTGAGAATCTGTGATTAATTTGGACAACTAATTACTTTAACACAGCCACTGAGAAAAGAGGTTTATGCTCCCAGCTTAAAAATTATAGCAGTCAGTCAGAACGTATACCCTTTGTCTAGTTGTCCACAGGAATGTTACTTTTGAAGTGTAGTCCAGAGTTCAGATCTTTGATTGTCCAAGAAATTGCATTGTAGTGCATCAAGAAACCGGCCTATAATGTTTTCTAGAAAAGGACATCATTTGAGCAGCAGGTTTTTGCTGAAAAGAGGAAGAAGGAAACAGTGAGACAGGAAGTCAGAGAAAGAGGGACACCTGTGACCTCTGACCTTGTCTACAACAGGAAGATGGTGACAGGAAAAGAGAGGACAGGCAGGGAGAGAGGGGGAGCAAGAAAAGGAGAAAGAGAGAAAGTTACATTGGATTCATCATAATATCTGAACCAGTTGGCTAAGGCTACATACATCCCTTCCACTATAATAACATATATAGTTCACACTATCCATTCTTACAATGTGTTAATAAATGTACAATAAATCTTGAAACTATGCAACTGAAGTTATAGGCTATTACAGGTAGTACCAAAACAAACAAAAACTAGACGCTTCCTTCGAAATGAGACAGTGTTCCAAACCACACAGTGTACTTCCACTGAGTAGGTAGTGAGCTCGTCCAGACACCCGGAGGTCTTTGGCTTGGAGAGGTGCTCACAGACAGGGATGGACGGGTGACAGCAACCTGTGAACACTCCTTTGCGTCATGGAGTTTCTTTGTTATGTTTGCTTTTGACGCAAGGGTGACAACTCATCCCCTTTTCCAGGTAGATAACCCTCTGTTGGTTTTCGTTGGAATAACTGTCAACTAAAAGAATGACACTTTACACTTGGCACAGTTCAGGTGTGGGCCTACACAGTATTCTCTTCCTTGTTCTCCTCTCTCTTTTCTTTGGGAACAGATACGAGTTAGAAGCTATTTATCTTTACTATTGTTAGACATACTGACACAGTTGCGGGGGATCTTTTTTAGCCTGGGCAAAGCTTTATCACAATGTCCATTTTGGCCTGGTGCTGTGGGCCCTGTATTTTCGAAAAACAAAACAAACAAGCTCTTCTCACAGCCTACATTGCTTACAAATGTGTGAGCAACTTTTATGAGCAAGACAACGCTGCTGGAGGACAGAGATTTGCAGAGGTTTCTAGATGTTGAAAGGCAGGGGTAAAAATAGATGACTCATAGCATTGGCCATCCTGTTGATTTTGGGACAGACATAAATAAGGCTGTTGATTTGGGACAGGAGGTCATGCTATTGATTTGAGACAGGAGGTCATCCTGTTGATTTGGGACAGAATTTCATCCTGTTGATTTGGGACGGAATTTCATCCTGTTGATTTGAGATCAGGCTTTTGATTTGGGACTGGATCAGGTGTTTTTGTCCGGGGCTACAGCATAAAATGTGCTGTTGGGGGTAATGGGAGACTGGCGTTGGGAAACACTGTACTAGGCTATCACCGACATGTTTGACATGATCTTCTTAGTGTAAATAAATTATGCTAAATTCAGTGATTACACTTCATATCGCTTAAATATCCCAAAGTGATTCCCATAATTTATTTCTGTTTCTAATCATTGTTAATAGACAATAGAGAAAAAAAGTATGCATAAAACCTGGGAAACGATTACTTTTTTCTCATTCCCATACCATGGTGATTACACTTGCTAGTCCACTCACAACGTCCAACATCCCAGCATACATTGCGGTCTTCCTGTGAGAGAGGACACAAGAAACAGTCCAAGGTAGGTCGTGTAAAACTGCCGGAAAATCATAAGAATTTGTCTCTTTCAATTATTATACTGAGGTTCGGTATTGTTTTGTTTGTGTGGAAGTATTTCAATTCATTGGATATAACGTGTGCCGTGCCACTTTTGATATACAGCCGGCTAGCTAGCTGAGTTCAAGCTAATGTAGCAAGCTAGCCAGCAAGCAAGCCAACAAATACATTTGAAGCTATGCCAACTATGCTAGCAAGCTATGCTACATTAGTTCATTCGATGTGGTTAGTGAGCTGTAATTTCTAACTTTCTAGCTAGTCAGAAATCTCCATTAAAGTAGTTTACTTATTTGTTAACTAACGTTAGTTACCAGGAAATAAGGGTTGATAAGTCACCTTCCACGACTGAATTCAAGCTAGCTAAGGTTACAACTTCGGCGATGTCATTTACAAAATAGCCTCCAACACTCTACTCAGCAAATTGGATGTAGTCTATCACAGTGCCATCCGTTTTGTCACCAAAGCCCCATTATACTACTGACATTCCTGACATTTAATCTTAATAAAAATTCAGTCAGGTTTGTAGGCCTCCTTACTCACACGCTTTTTCAGTTCTGCCCACAAATTTGACAGGATTGAGGTCAGGGCTTTGTGATGGCCACTCCAATACCTTGACTTTGTTGTCCTTATGCCATTTTGCCACAACTTTGGAAGTATGCTTGGGGTCATTGTCCATTTGGAAGACCCATGTGCGACCAAGCTTTAACTTCCTGACTTGAGGTTGCTTCAATATATCCACATAATTTTACTGCCTCATGAAGTCATCTATTTTGTGAAGTGCACCAGTCCCTCCTGCAGCAAAGCACACCCACAACATGGGGGGTGCTAGTGTAACGGATGTGAAATGGCTAGCTAGTTAGCGGGTACGCGCTAGTAGCGTTTCAATCAGTTACGTCACTTGCTCTGAAACCTATTAGTAGTGTTGCCCCTTGCTCTGCAAGGGCCGTGGCCTTTGTGGAGCGATGGGTAACGATGCTTCGTGGGCGACCGTTGTTGATGTGTGCAGAGGGTCCCTGGTTCGCGCCCGTGTCGGGGCGAGGGGACGGTTTAAAGTTATACTGTTACACTTGCAAGCCTCCCCCTTTTCCCTCCAAACATATCGATGGTCATTATGGCCAAACAGTTCTATTTTTGTTTCATCAGACCAGAGGACATTTCTCCAAAAAGTACGATCTTTGTCCCCATGTGCAGTTGCAAACCGTAGTCTGGCTTTTTTATGGCAGTTTTGGAGCAGTGACTTCCTTGATGAGCGGCCTTTCAGGTTATGTCGATATAGGACTCATTTTCCTGTGGATATAGATACTTCTGTACTTGTTTCCTCCAGCATCTTCACAAGGTCCTTTTGCTGTTGTTCTGGGATTGATTTGCACTTTTCGCACCAAAGTACGTTCATCTCTAGGATGCAGAACGCTCCTTCCTGAGCGGTATGATGGCTGCGTGATCCCATGGTGTTTGTACTTGCGTACTATTGTTTGTACAGATGAATGTGGTACCTTCAGGCGTTTGGAAATTGCTCCCAAGGATGAACCAGACTTGTGGAGGTCTACAATTTATTTTCTGAGGTCTTGGCTGATTTCTTTTGATTGTCCCATGATGTCAAGCAAAAAGGCACAGAGTTTGAAGGTAGGCCTTGAAATATATCCACAGGTACACCTCCAATTTACTCAAATGATGTCAATTAGCCTATCAGAAGCTTCTGAAGCCATGACATAATTTTCTGGAATTTTCCAAGCTGTTTAAAGGCACAGTCAACTTAGAGTATGTAAACTTCTGACCCACTGGAATTGTGATACAGTGAAATAATCTTTCTGTAAACAATTGTTGGAATAATTACTTGTGTCGTGCAGAAAGTAGATGTCCTAACTTACTTGCCAAAACTATAGTTTGTTAACAAGAAATTTGTGGAGTAGTTGAAAACAAGTTTTAATGACTCCGACCTAAGTGTATGTAATCTTCCGACTTCAACTGTATTTGTTGCCAAACCCACTGGCTCCAGGTCATCTATAAGTCTTTGCTCGGTAAAGCCCCACCTTATCTCAGCTCACTGGTCACCATAGCAACACCCACCCATAGCACGCTCTCCAGCAGGTATATTTCACTGGTCATCCCCAAAGCCAATTCCTCCTTTGGCCGCCTTTCCTTCCAGTTCTCCGCTGCCCATGATTGGAACAAATTGCAAAAATCACTTCTATCTCCCTCTCTAACTTTAAGCATCAGCTGTCAGAGCAGCTTACCGATCACTGTACCTGTACACAGCCCATCTGTAAATAGCACACCCAACTACCTCATCCCCAATATTGTTTTTCTTAATTTTTTTATTATTTTTTTGCTCTTTTGCACCCCGGTGTCTCTACTTGCACATAATAATTTGCACATCTATCACTCCAGTGTTTAATTGCTAAATTGTAATTATTTTGCCTCTGGCCTATTTATTGCCTTACCTCCCTAATCTTACTACATTTGCACACACTGTATATAGATTTTTCTATTGTGTTACTGACTGTACGTTTGTTTATCCCATGTGTAACTTTGTTGTTTTTGTCGCACTACTTTGCTTTGTCTTGGCCAGGTCGTAGTTGTAAATGAGAACTTGTTCTCAACTGGCCTACCTGGTTAAATAAAGGTGAAATAAATAAGCTTTCTATCGGTCTGTTAGTCCTAGTTGTGAGTTGTCATTGCGCTAGCTATGATCTAGTCAAATAGACAGCTGTACAGGCTCTCATGGATAAGTATTTTGCTAGCTAATAGGCCTATCTGAACTAGTCCATTCCATATTCTATTATCATGACAACAAGATAATTTCCTACTGTGTGCAAGTGTATAGTTAGCTTCGGAAGCCCAGGCCAGTCAACGAGAGCAGATTTGGAAGGATGGCCTCGTGAGACTAGTGTACAACTCATGTTTAGTTTCATGACATTATATGACAGCTCCCTATCGATGTGTTGACATAGTGAGACCGCCAGCATGTCTGATGTTATTGAGGAGAAGATAAAGAACTACAGGACGGCTCCCTTTGACGCCCGCTTCCCTAACACCAACCAGACCCGCAACTGCTTTCAGAACTATCTGGGTAAGTTAGCTAGCTGATCAACTACTTCTCTTTTCTGACCCGACACACACTCTATCTCCCTCTCCCCCTCTTTCTCCAGGGCCTGCCAGCAGTCTACTGCTCATTTCTACCTCCCAACTGACACACACACACACAATGGTGGAATGACAGGATACTTCTAGCCATCAGGCTCTTCTGCCACCCTGAACACTCTAGGTTCCCTTCCAAGCAATTTTCTTCACAAAGATTAAGATCTGGGTTGGTTAACAAAACAAGGATTGTTATCTGAAGCCCAATTTAACCTCATTTGCCTGGACTAAGAATCATGCTGTTGATGATTTGCAGTTGATGTGCATTGTAAACGGTGGTATTTGCTCTCGAAGCATTGATGCATGTCCAACTTCTTTGGTTGATAAGAGCCCCATGAGAAGCACCTCCTCAGACAGTGATCTAAATCACTATCGGTTCACATTAGACCAGATAGAATGTTGGCTGTCCGTCAGCTATTCACCAAGGTACGCCATCATAAGCCAACTGTCTGTACAGACTGATATGTCCGTTAGGCAAGGGTACTACTTGGGTATGCCAGATCTTTTCGGTCTTCAACACTCGTTTAGTAAGGATAGCCTAATGTATCTGTCGGTGTACTTTTCTTTTTACGTAGGTATTTTAGTCATTTAGCAGACTAACAGTAGTGAGTGCATACATTTATTTATTTAGTTTCATACTGGTCTCTCGTGGGATTCAAACCCACAACCTTGGCGTTGCACGCGTCCGTGCTCAACCGACTGAGCCACACGGGACCCCACTGTCAGTTTTAATTAGTGTCAGATTTCTGTTGACATCATTTAGCACATCAGATAAGGTTCCATTTGTGGTGGCTGTTTGCTATTAGATTTTTAGGTTCAGAAACGTAACACCAGTGTCAGTAAAAGTTGTAATAACTGTCTTAATGCTTACCACTTCATTCTGTCAATATTAACTCTCTCCTCCCTCTCTTTCTAGACTTCCACAGGTGCAACAAAGCTTTGTCAGACAAAGGCCAGGATGTGGCTCCCTGTGACTGGTACCAGAGGGTCTACAAGAGTATCTGTCCCATGAGCTGGGTACGTATGCTGCTACTGTGGCTCATAGTATGGTGCGGGCACTACTTTATAAGGTTAAGCAGAGCTATAGAGTGGCAAACTATTCAAACAGAGCCTAAAGGAGTGGGCATACACACAATGCCCCCTAACTGCCTTCCCATGGTTGTGTAGTATTGTCAGCAATGATTGGACCTCCCCTAGAGATGGATGATGAATCACTTTAATCAGCTCACATTAGAACCTACTTTCACTCACATTAGCAGTGCCTCAACTATTCACAATGTGCCAACAGTCTGATGAGCACCACATTCCATAGAAGCCTTTAGTAGTTCCGGCATGTCTAAGCTCTGCCAACAGTCTGTTCTGACATGTCCACTGAGTGGTACAGTTATGAATGTACCTGTTCTTCTGTGTCTCAAATGTCCTTACCTGAAGTGGTAGTTGGTATACAGTGTAGACCTCTATGTTGCAAGTGTTTATACACTCTGTTTGTTGTGAGTCCAAAGCTGACCATGGTTCCAGTCTGAAGTCGATTCCTACCCCCTACCCTTAGACACTTTTCATAGATCTGAAAGCATGGGATGGGTGTACAGTGAAGGCAGAATGAAGGCTACAGTAGCTACTGTGTTATAACTGTAAGTTACACTGTTTAACAGTTTAACCTCATGAGCGCATTTCCTCCTGCAGGTCGCCAAGTGGGACGACCAGATAGAGGCCGGAAGCTTTCCCGGCAAGATCTAAAATGGCTAACCTCAGGACATTCTGTTAGCCACACCTTCAACTTTGACCCCTGTAGCGTGCCTAAGGACATGTGTTGGCCACGTACCACACCATTCTAAATGTTATTAACAGTGTTACTTATGTTACAAGCACTTAATAAAAATACGCACCCGTTTTGAACCTGTCTGGTGGTGGTTCATTTGGTATTTTATTAGGATCCCCATTAGCCGGTGCAGCAGTTACTCTTCCTGGGTCCACACACAACCTAAAACGTTGCAAAATACATAACACTGATAGACAGGAACAGAAACACATTTTAAATAAGAACAATACAACTAAAAAAGGTCCTGTACTGCATACATATACACAGCATATACATACAAGATTTTAGGACATACAGCAGGGTTTTCCAACTGGTGGGCCGAATCAGGCCCGCAGGTTATTTTATTTGGACCCCCAAGTTATTGCATTTTTTATTGTTGGACATAAAAGTCTAAAAAAACAACAGCAAATCAGCTCAGTGATTTACATTTTGGTAATCCAAAGTGTTCCCTCACATAATAGAGACGTATATGAAAGTAAGCAAGATTTGAACTTTTTTATGTTTTTTTGTGGTCAATTTGCCGTCTACAAATGATTTGTAGTTCGGTCCACGGCTGAATCTAGTTTATGATCCCTGTCATACAGGGTCAGAGGCTGTGAGGTGTTGCCTCACTTTTTTTTTTTTTTAACTAACTTTGCTGCTTGCCTGAGTGACCCGAGTTGGAAGTGAGTTCCATGCAACCATCGCTCGATACGATACTGTGCATTACCTTGAGTGCATTCTGGATTTGGGGACCGTGTAGAGACCCCTGGTGGGGTAAGTACTGTGTCAGCTGTATGTAAGTGAGATACAAACAATTTGGAATTTTCAACAGTATGTTTCTTACAAGAGTGATGTGGTCAATCTCATCTACTTTGAGCCAGGAGAGACATTGAATGTTGAAAATACAACCTATTCTCGCTATTTTGACAGGGTTCTTTTTAATTTGATATACCACTTAATTCAGCTGGACATCTTTGAGTTACAATGATGTTTCTGTGATAGTCGGTCTATTGAATAGTTGTTGGTCATTAGGAATGCAATTTTTTTGACTGAAAAATTCCAATCAATCTTATACATTTTATAACTGGGCTCAGTCACAGCATAGACTGACATTGATTCTGCAGCTTCCAAGTCTTCCATAGCAGCTAATCTCCATATGATGGCAGTAGTCATTACTAGAAATAAATTCAATGCAATGCCCACTTTGTAACACAGGGTGACAGTGTTGGATCAATTCAATGCATTTCTGCTAAAGTCACCAGTTTCTGCATACTGGCAATCTTGAAGAGCTTTCTGATCAGTGAGAATGTCTGCTGATTTTGTATTTATTTTTTTGTGCCATATATCATGACCACCTCAGTGGGGTGGAGCTGGAGTGTGTCTGAGTGCACGTAACACACCACACACACCTCTCCCCCTCCCTCTGTTGACTATAGTAGGCTTTCATAGCTCCCTGGCATGGCAATGTTATTGGCTTAGTGTGACCAGTGGAGATGTTGGTCGATTGGTTTCTCTGGCAACAGCTCTGCGACCACAGACAGGATGTGACAGAGGAGGGAGAGAGTGATAGACTACACAAAAGTAATGTCTGTCAATCCCATGTAATCAAACTTTTGGGTCCCTGTCAAATGACCAAATTCCTTTTGTATTTGTCAGGATTTACTTGTTTTTGGACTGAAAGCAAACGCATTCCAAACTAGACTTAAGCAATGCATGTCATTCAGATCTTTTATGGATAGTTGAAACTGTTTCTTCTGCAGGGTTTTTCTTCTCAGTAGTGAAGGTGCCTCTACATCCCTCTCATTTTATAGATGTTTCATAAGCAGTGACGTGTTGGAGGAGGACAGGCAGGGTTTCATAAGTAGTGACGTGTTGGAGGAGGACAGGCAGGGTTTCATAAGTAGTGACGTGTTGGAGGAGGACAGGCAGGGTTTCATAAGTAGTGACGTGTTGGAGGAGGACAGGCAGGGTTTCATAAGTAGTGACGTGTTGGAGGAGGACAGGCAGGGTTTCATAAGTAGTGACGTGTTGGAGGAGGACAGGCAGGGTTTCATAAGTAGTGACGTGTTGGAGGAGGACAGGCAGGGTTTCATAAGTAGTGATGTCTTGGAGGAGGACAGGCAGGGTTTCATAAGTAGTGATGTCTTGGAGGAGGACAGGCAGGGTTTCATAAGTAGTGACGTGTTGGAGGAGGACAGGCAGGGTTTCATAAGTAGTGAAGTGTTGGAGGAGGACAGGCAGGGTTTCATAAGTAGTGACGTGTTGGAGGAGGACAGGCAGGGTTTCATAAGTAGTGACGTGTTGGAGGAGGACAGGCAGGGTTTCATAAGTAGTGACGTGTTGGAGGAGGACAGGCAGGGTTTCATAAGTAGTGACGTGTTGGAGGAGGACAGGCAGGGTTTCATAAGTAGTGACGTGTTGGAGGAGGACAGGCAGGGTTTCATAAGTAGTGACGTGTTGGAGGAGGACAGGCAGGGTTTCATAAGTAGTGACGTGTTGGAGGAGGACAGGCAGGGTTTCATAAGTAGTGACGTGTTGGAGGAGGACAGGCAGGGTTTCATAAGTAGTGATGTGTTGGAGGAGGACAGGCAGGGTTTCATAAGTAGTGACGTGTTGGAGGAGGACAGGCAGGGTTTCATAAGTAGTGACGTGTTGGAGGAGGACAGGCAGGGTTTCATAAGTAGTGACGTGTTGGAGGAGGACAGGCAGGGTTTCATAAGTAGTGACGTGTTGGAGGAGGACAGGCAGGGTTTCATAAGTAGTGACGTGTTGGAGGAGGACAGGCAGGGTTTCATAAGTAGTGACGTGTTGGAGGACAGGCAGGGTTTCATAAGTAGTGACGTGTTGGAGGAGGACAGGCAGGGTTTCATAAGTAGTGACGTGTTGGAGGAGGACAGGCAGGGTTTCATAAGTAGTGACGTCTTGGAGGACGACAGGCAGGGTTTCATAAGTAGTGACGTGTTGGAGGAGGACAGGCAGGGTTTCATAAGTAGTGACGTGTTGGAGGAGGACAGGCAGGGTTTCATAAGTAGTGACGTGTTGGAGGAGGACAGGCAGGGTTTCATAAGTAGTGACGTGTTGGAGGAGGACAGGCAGGGTTTCATAAGTAGTGACGTGTTGGAGGAGGACAGGCAGGGTTTCATAAGTAGTGACGTGTTGGAGGAGGACAGGCAGGGTTTCATAAGTAGTGACGTGTTGGAGGAGGACAGGCAGGGTTTCATAAGTAGTGATGTCTTGGAGGAGGACAGGCAGGGTTTCATAAGTAGTGACGTGTTGGAGGAGGACAGGCAGGGTTTCATAAGTAGTGATGTCTTGGAGGAGGACAGGCAGGGTTTCATAAGTAGTGACGTGTTGGAGGAGGACAGGCAGGGTTTCATAAGTAGTGATGTCTTGGAGGAGGACAGGCAGGGTTTCATAAGTAGTGACGTGTTGGAGGAGGACAGGCAGGGTTTCATAAGTAGTGATGTCTTGGAGGAGGACAGGCAGGGTTTCATAAGTAGTGACGTGTTGGAGGAGGACAGGCAGGGTTTCATAAGTAGTGACGTGTTGGAGGAGGACAGGCAGGGTTTCATAAGTAGTGACGTGTTGGAGGAGGACAGGCAGGGTTTCATAAGTAGTGATGTCTTGGAGGAGGACAGGCAGGGTTTCATAAGTAGTGACGTGTTGGAGGAGGACAGGCAGGGTTTCATAAGTAGTGACGTCTTGGAGGAGGACAGGCAGGGTTTCATAAGTAGTGACGTGTTGGAGGAGGACAGGCAGGGTTTCATAAGTAGTGACGTGTTGGAGGAGGACAGGCAGGGTTTCATAAGTAGTGACGTGTTGGAGGAGGACAGGCAGGGTTTCATAAGTAGTGACGTGTTGGAGGACAGGCAGGGTTTCATAAGTAGTGACGTGTTGGAGGAGGACAGGCAGGGTTTCATAAGTAGTGACGTGTTGGAGGAGGACAGGCAGGGTTTCATAAGTAGTGACGTGTTGGAGGAGGACAGGCAGGGTTTCATAAGTAGTGACGTGTTGGAGGAGGACAGGCAGGGTTTCATAAGTAGTGACGTGTTGGAGGAGGACAGGCAGGGTTTCATAAGTAGTGACGTGTTGGAGGAGGACAGGCAGGGTTTCATAAGTAGTGACGTGTTGGAGGAGGACAGGCAGGGTTTCATAAGTAGTGACGTGTTGGAGGAGGACAGGCAGGGTTTCATAAGTAGTGACGTGTTGGAGGAGGACAGGCAGGGTTTCATAAGTAGTGACGTGTTGGAGGAGGACAGGCAGGGTTTCATAAGTAGTGACGTGTTGGAGGAGGACAGGCAGGGTTTCATAAGTAGTGACGTGTTGGAGGAGGACAGGCAGGGTTTCATAAGTAGTGACGTGTTGGAGGAGGACAGGCAGGGTTTCATAAGTAGTGACGTGTTGGAGGAGGACAGGCAGGGTTTCATAAGTAGTGACGTGTTGGAGGAGGACAGGCAGGGTTTCATAAGTAGTGACGTGTTGGAGGAGGACAGGCAGGGTTTCATAAGTAGTGACGTGTTGGAGGAGGACAGGCAGGGTTTCATAAGTAGTGACGTGTTGGAGGAGGACAGGCAGGGTTTCATAAGTAGTGACGTGTTGGAGGAGGACAGGCAGGGTTTCATAAGTAGTGACGTGTTGGAGGAGGACAGGCAGGGTTTCATAAGTAGTGACGTGTTGGAGGAGGACAGGCAGGGTTTCATAAGTAGTGACGTGTTGGAGGAGGACAGGCAGGGTTTCATAAGTAGTGATGTCTTGGAGGAGGACAGGCAGGGTTTCATAAGTAGTGAAGTGTTGGAGGAGGACAGGCAGGGTTTCATAAGTAGTGACGTGTTGGAGGAGGACAGGCAGGGTTTCATAAGTAGTGACGTGTTGGAGGAGGACAGGCAGGGTTTCATAAGTAGTGAAGTGTTGGAGGAGGACAGGCAGGGTTTCATAAGTAGTGAAGTGTTGGAGGAGGACAGGCAGGGTTTCATAAGTAGTGACGTGTTGGAGGAGGACAGGCAGGGTTTCATAAGTAGTGATGTCTTGGAGGAGGACAGGCAGGGTTTCATAAGTAGTGACGTGTTGGAGGAGGACAGGCAGGGTTTCATAAGTAGTGATGTCTTGGAGGAGGACAGGCAGGGTTTCATAAGTAGTGACGTGTTGGAGGAGGACAGGCAGGGTTTCATAAGTAGTGACGTGTTGGAGGAGGACAGGCAGGGTTTCATAAGTAGTGACGTGTTGGAGGAGGACAGGCAGGGTTTCATAAGTAGTGATGTCTTGGAGGAGGACAGGCAGGGTTTCATAAGTAGTGACGTGTTGGAGGAGGACAGGCAGGGTTTCATAAGTAGTGACGTCTTGGAGGAGGACAGGCAGGGTTTCATAAGTAGTGACGTGTTGGAGGAGGACAGGCAGGGTTTCATAAGTAGTGACGTGTTGGAGGAGGACAGGCAGGGTTTCATAAGTAGTGACGTGTTGGAGGAGGACAGGCAGGGTTTCATAAGTAGTGACGTGTTGGAGGACAGGCAGGGTTTCATAAGTAGTGACGTGTTGGAGGAGGACAGGCAGGGTTTCATAAGTAGTGACGTGTTGGAGGAGGACAGGCAGGGTTTCATAAGTAGTGACGTGTTGGAGGAGGACAGGCAGGGTTTCATAAGTAGTGACGTGTTGGAGGAGGACAGGCAGGGTTTCATAAGTAGTGACGTGTTGGAGGACAGGCAGGGTTTCATAAGTAGTGACGTGTTGGAGGAGGACAGGCAGGGTTTCATAAGTAGTGAAGTGTTGGAGGAGGACAGGCAGGGTTTCATAAGTAGTGACGTGTTGGAGGAGGACAGGCAGGGTTTCATAAGTAGTGACGTGTTGGAGGAGGACAGGCAGGGTTTCATAAGTAGTGACGTGTTGGAGGAGGACAGGCAGGGTTTCATAAGTAGTGACGTGTTGGAGGAGGACAGGCAGGGTTTCATAAGTAGTGATGTCTTGGAGGAGGACAGGCAGGGTTTCATAAGTAGTGATGTGTTGGAGGAGGACAGGCAGGGTTTCATAAGTAGTGACGTGTTGGAGGAGGACAGGCAGGGTTTCATAAGTAGTGACGTGTTGGAGGAGGACAGGCAGGGTTTCATAAGTAGTGATGTCTTGGAGGAGGACAGGCAGGGTTTCATAAGTAGTGATGTCTTGGAGGAGGACAGGCAGGGTTTCATAAGTAGTGACGTGTTGGAGGACAGGCAGGGTTTCATAAGTAGTGACGTGTTGGAGGAGGACAGGCAGGGTTTCATAAGTAGTGACGTGTTGGAGGAGGACAGGCAGGGTTTCATAAGTAGTGACGTGTTGGAGGAGGACAGGCAGGGTTTCATAAGTAGTGACGTGTTGGAGGAGGACAGGCAGGGTTTCATAAGTAGTGACGTGTTGGAGGAGGACAGGCAGGGTTTCATAAGTAGTGACGTGTTGGAGGACAGGCAGGGTTTCATAAGTAGTGACGTGTTGGAGGAGGACAGGCAGGGTTTCATAAGTAGTGAAGTGTTGGAGGAGGACAGGCAGGGTTTCATAAGTAGTGACGTGTTGGAGGAGGACAGGCAGGGTTTCATAAGTAGTGACGTGTTGGAGGAGGACAGGCAGGGTTTCATAAGTAGTGACGTGTTGGAGGAGGACAGGCAGGGTTTCATAAGTAGTGAAGTGTTGGAGGAGGACAGGCAGGGTTTCATAAGTAGTGACGTGTTGGAGGAGGACAGGCAGTGTTTCATAAGTAGTGACGTGTTGGAGGAGGACAGGCAGGGTTTCATAAGTAGTGACGTGTTGGAGGAGGACAGGCAGGGTTTCATAAGTAGTGACGTCTTGGAGGAGGACAGGCAGTGTTTCATAAGTAGTGACGTGTTGGAGGAGGACAGGCAGTGTTTCATAAGTAGTGACGTGTTGGAGGAGGACAGGCAGGGTTTCATAAGTAGTGACGTGTTGGAGGAGGACAGGCAGGGTTTCATAAGTAGTGATGTCTTGGAGGAGGACAGGCAGTGTTTCATAAGTAGTGATGTGTTGGAGGAGGACAGGCAGGGTTTCATAAGTAGTGACGTGTTGGAGGAGGACAGGCAGGGTTTCATAAGTAGTGACGTGTTGGAGGAGGACAGGCAGGGTTTCATAAGTAGTGACGTGTTGGAGGACAGGCAGGGTTTCATAAGTAGTGACGTGTTGGAGGAGGACAGGCAGGGTTTCATAAGTAGTGACGTGTTGGAGGAGGACAGGCAGGGTTTCATAAGTAGTGACGTGTTGGAGGAGGACAGGCAGGGTTTCATAGGTGTTAGCAGTTGATGTTACTCTTCAATAACACAGACCCCAAAGAAAATCAGGGGGAGGAAAATAGGTTTATTGAAAGAGAACAAATCATGTGGGGAGGTAAATGATAGATGTTCATTCTCCCCTGTCCTCAGTGATTCTCTCCACAGAACAAAGCGACACGGTGTAATTTATAACCCCCAGCCCTAGCCTGTGGTTGACCGATTAGAATTCCTTGTATTAAAATTGGGCCAATGGCCAAATAACAAGTGTTCTATTTTAGACTCAATGTACAGACGATTCAGACCAATGAAAATGTGGCACACGTAGCTATGAGTCCAGGACTGACATTCCTACACAGATTCTAAACAGATGTTGAACTGAAAACCAACGATTTCCATTGATAATTCCCGAATGATCGTTAGTACTCTCTTGACCTTTAGTCCTCTCGTCCTCTGCATTGTGTATTATCTTAAAATATTCTTACATAGACATGACCTCTAGGAGAACGGGCAGGGTTTCATAGACATGACCTCTAGGAGAACAGGCAGGGTTTCATAGACATGACCTCTAGGAGAACGGGCAGGGTTTCATAGACATGACGTCTAGGAGAACGGGCAGGGTTTCATAGACATGACCTCTAGGAGAACGGGCAGGGTTTCATAGACATGACCTCTAGGAGAACAGGCAGGGTTTCATAGACATGACCTCTAGGAGAACGGGCAGGGTTTCATAGACATGACCTCTAGGAGAACGGGCAGGGTTTCATAGACATGACCTCTAGGAGAACGGGCAGGGTTTCATAGACATGACCTCTAGGAGAACGGGCAGGGTTTCATAGACATGACCTCTAGGAGAACGGGCAGGGTTTCATAGACATGACCTCTAGGAGAACGGGCAGGGTTTCATAGACATGACCTCTAGGAGAACGGGCAGGGTTTCATAGACATGACCTCTAGGAGAACGGGCAGGGTTTCATAGACATGACGTCTAGGAGAACGGGCAGGGTTTCATAGACATGACCTCTAGGAGAACGGGCAGGGTTTCATAGACATGAGCTCTAGGAGAACGGGCAGGGTTTCATAGACATGACCTCTAGGAGAACGGGCAGGGTTTCATAGACATGACGTCTAGGAGAACGGGCAGGGTTTCATAGACATGACCTCTAGGAGAACGGGCAGGGTTTCATAGACATGACCTCTAGGAGAACGGGCAGGGTTTCATAGACATGACATCTAGGAGAACAGGCAGGGTTTAATAGACATGACCTCTAGGAGAACGGGCAGGGTTTCATAGACATGACCTCTAGGAGAACGGGCAGGGTTTAATAGACATGACCTCTAGGAGAACGGGCAGGGTTTCATAGACATGACCTCTAGGAGAACGGGCAGGGTTTCATAGACATGACCTCTAGGAGAACGGGCAGGGTTTCATAGACATGACCTCTAGGAGAACGGGCAGGGTTTCATAGACATGACCTCTAGGAGAACGGGCAGGGTTTCATAGACATGACCTCTAGGAGAACGGGCAGGGTTTCATAGACATGACCTCTAGGAGAACGGGCAGGGTTTCATAGACATGACCTCTAGGAGAACGGGCAGGGTTTCATAGACATGACCTCTAGGAGAACGGGCAGGGTTTCATAGACATGACCTCTAGGAACACGGGCAGGGTTTAATAGACATGACCTCTAGGAGAAGGGGCAGGGTTTCATAGACATGACCTCTAGGAGAACGGGCAGGGTTTAATAGACATGACCTCTAGGAGAACGGGCAGGGTTTCATAGACATGACCTCTAGGAGAACGGGCAGGGTTTCATAGACATGACATCTAGGAGAACGGGCAGGGTTTCATAGACATGACCTCTAGGAGAACGGGCAGGGTTTCATAGACATGACCTCTAGGAGAACGGGCAGGGTTTCATAGACATGACCTCTAGGAGAACGGGCAGGGTTTCATAGACATGACCTCTAGGAGAACGGGCAGGGTTTAATAGACATGACCTCTAGGAGAACGGGCAGGGTTTCATAGACATGACGTCTTGGAGAACGGGCAGGGTTTCATAGACATGACCTCTAGGAGAACGGGCAGGGTTTCATAGACATGACCTCTAGGAGAACGGGCAGGGTTTCATAGACATGACCTCTAGGAGAACGGGCAGGGTTTCATAGACATGACCTCTAGGAGAACGGGCAGGGTTTAATAGACATGACCTCTAGGAGAACGGGCAGGGTTTCATAGACATGACCTCTAGGAGAACGGGCAGGGTTTCATAGACATGACCTCTAGGAGAACGGGCAGGGTTTCATAGACATGACCTCTAGGAGAACGGGCAGGGTTTCATAGACATGACGTCTAGGGTTTTGTGCAGGATGGAGGATGCAAATGGAAGTCACAGTGGTCGGCTCTCACTGTATGATCACACTTCTGAGAATCTGTCTGCTGCCCTTGGTGACTGGTTCCTGTTCTCATTTCACAGTTTCCTGTTTCAGAAAAGGAAGTTGGCTCAAGACTCACAGCTACAGACAGAGAAAGACAGAACAGCAGTATCCCTCCCCAAGTTTTGAAAACAACTGAAAACAGAACTCTTCACCAACCTTATATTTCTTGCACTCGTACCTGAACTTGTCTTATCTTCCTGGCACTGATTCTGCTGATAACGGCTATTTTGAAGAAGAGTCTACTTGCAATGACTGTGATATGTGGTTGTTTTACCCTACTAAATATATTTGAATGCACTGACCGTGAGTCATTCTGGTTAACTGTCTGCTAAATGACTCCAATGTAAGAAGTTTTTGAGAAGTGCATACCCAAAATGAAACAGCAGCACCCCGCATTAAGTTCTTCAGAAGTCTCACACACACACACACACACACACACACACACACACACACACACACACACACACACACACACACACACACACACACTGCAGCAGTATGTTGACAGGTCCATTACTAGCAGAGAGAACAGTGTCTATCTAGTCCTTTCATTCACTGTGTTCCTCCACTCTCTGGCAGAGTCCAGGCCTCGTTTGTTCTAATTAGGAACATTCTTCACTTCATACCCTCACCCTACCCTCTCACACAATGCAGCACAGGCCAGCTCCAACAAGCCCTGGTCAGGCCCTCTCTGTACGCAGCCTGCCCCTCTGTTCTGTCCTGTCCTCTGAGTTCTCTCTCTTTCTTTCTGTTCTTCTTCTCCCTCTTTGTTCTGCTGGAGGAGTTCTGAATTTAGAGAGGTAGTGGGTTGGCTAAGCATAATAAATACATTTTTTGGCCATTTGTGAGGGATAAAAAAAGCAATATGCTACATAAAAGCAGAATTGGTATGAACAGAAATATTTACTAGTCTAATTATTATGCAGTAGTCTAGGCAGGAGTTTGTCAGGTTCCAGACAGGGAATTGGTGGGCAATGAAGATTAGAAAGTGTTGATCGAGATTAAAATGAGCAGGCCATTCTTACTGTTGTAATACCACCCACTGTGCCGGTCTCATGATTTCTGCATGACCGTGCTTTTGTGTCCGAACTCAGTGGCCATAGTCTTTTGTTCTCGGGCTTGCGGTGGGCAGCACAAAGCTTCCATTCACCGGGGCTGTTTGTTCTCAATCTCGCGATCCGCAAGCATTCCCGAGCACGTCGTCCCCCAGATTGTCAAGCGCAAAAAACAAAAATATTGTTGCGCCACTGGTCCACACATTACAGTATTTACTAATCACATCGACTCAGAGCTGATGGCTCGTCTGGCATTTAAGCCCTGAACAGCGCCTAACCGGCAAATACGTCGCCAAGAACATACCGGTAAAAAACGCTTCTCATCTGTGGTAGGCTAAGTGAATAACGTGATGCGCCGCCTCCTGTAATATTTTATTTTGATTTATATGGGTGGGGACAAATTTACCATTGAAGCTGCATCACTCAACTCTGCCTCACGCCTTACACCAATAACGTAAACTCACCCCATTCCGTACAAATGTGCGTAACCGCGACATTCGAACGAGGCTGCAATGAAAACGAATGGGACTGTAGTGACTGTGTTGACATCAAAATCCGGGGTGTGAACTACGTTTCGATTCAGCGTTGATTGACATGGTAATAGTCTAACAGTATTGGAGAAAAAATGAAAAAACTAACCCCTCTGACGCTGTACGTTACGTCGTGACGTGTCGCGTCGTGACGTGTCGCTACGTAACGTACAACGCTCATTTGCAACTAATTTCGTGCCGTACAGCCTCTTTCCACCAGGGGTAGCCCTTCTCTCGCAGATTAAAATCATGCTTAACCATATACACTGTAAGAAAACGTCATGATTTTGTCTAAATTAATATAATTATTGCTAATATTAAACAAATATTTCATGACTAGGGTGCCAATTACATTTTTTTGCGCGTCATTACTGCGAGCCATCATGACACTCAAAACCAGGAACAGCTGCAGTTCACTTGTGAGGCTAACGTTAGCGCAGCCCTAAACCCCTCTTCAAATTCGACACAAACCTTCAAACAGGTATGTGATGAGACATTACATTAACTCTTTACGTTTCATTTACATTTTCAGGTTGATTAGTTGGACTAATCGGGTGAAAAAAACCTGTTTTCTTCACCCAACATATTTCCCCCTTTCAAGATCACTTCGTAGCCTTCGCTCCCCACCCGCCATTTTTAAAAAGACCCGACGGAGCTCATTGCCTTGTTGAATTATGCAGAGATGGGCATCATGAAGGTCTCGTCATTACTTTTGTTGGAAAGGGGAGAAATTGTGCTTTACATTGGTATTGATATTACAGTTGATCTGGAAGTATTACGTTTTTTGGGCACAAAAATAAGGTAAATTGTACGGACCAAGGCGATGTACAAAAGTGAGTGAGTTTACGTTACATAGTTTAGTTAGCTTCTTAGCTATCTGTAAAAAGTGTTAGTGTTATTAGCCTTAGCCTATTTAGCTAGCTCAAACCAGCTAATCTCCCACTGCCACGATGGATATCAAACATTGGCTCCGCCAAAGTATCCAAACAAAGCCGAAGGAGAGCAATGAGCAGCAGCAGCATCAAACCACAGAGGCCGCCGCCGAGCCCAGCAGCGATGATGCTGCCGAGTTCCAGCTAGCTTCGCGTGCAGAGCCTTCCCCCTCTTTCACAAGCTCCGCCAGGATAATGGCTCCGCAGCCCATTCCACCTCCGACTGTTCCTGACGATCTTGGAACAGAGGAGCCAGCCCAGGTTAGCCTAGAATCCTACCATAGCTGTAGGTTTTCTGTCCAAAAACATTTGTTTAATAGCAACTGGGACATAGGAAGAGAGTGTCTGGAATACTTGGTTACAGCAGATGCAAAAAAAAAAATCCCATGTTGAAAGTTCTGTGTTGGGTCCAATGTTAACGCAGACAAGGCCTTCACCAAATCTGGGTATTCTAACTGGAAGCATGCTATTGATACTAATGGATTCGCTAGGCATGCATAATGCGAAGAGAATTTTAAATGCACTGTACTGTGGGTATGGGTACTCAGGTGTCAACACTTGTTAATGATGGGCAGCTGGCAAGAAATCACATGTAAGTGTCGGCGATTGTGGACATTTATTGAGTTCCTTGTTTCAAACCAGCAACCACTGAGGGGGACATTGGACGCAATAGAGTCAAGAGGCGAGGGGGCAGTGGACTTTTTTCTGTCTATGATGGAATATACTCTGAAAAGACAAGGAACTTGCCAAGGTGTTTAGCACCACACCCCACAATGCCACATACACATCACACATTATTCTAAATGAAATCATAGGGTTTATTAGTGGGATTGTCACTGAGGAAGCTATGTGCGAGAACTAATTTTCCACTTAGAGAAACGTGTTCAGTCAGCAGGGAAGAAGCATGCTACACCGAATGAAAGCTTAACTAATTCAACTCACATTTGAGGGGGATCTTACAAAATGTTTTGGAGAGAATGGAATGATCGATTACTCAGGAAGTTCCACAGAGCATCAATGAGGCTGCAAGTGTTCAGAAAAGTCGAGTTCCAGTTCAAATAAGGAAATCAGTCAACTGAAATCAATTCATTAGGCTCTAATCCATGGATTTCACATGACTGGGCAGGGGCACAGCCACTGGGGAGCCAGGTCCAGCCAATCAGAATGAGTTTTTCCCTACAAAAGGGCTTTATTTTACGACAGAAATACTCCTCAGTACCATCAGCTGTCCAAGTGGCTGGTCTCCGATGATAACGCAGGTGAAGAAGCCGGATATGGAGGTCCTGGGCTGACGTGGGTACACGTGGTCTGCGGTTGGGTGGCCGGTCGGACGTACTGCCAAATTCTCGAAAACGACATGGTAGAGAAATCAACATTAAATTATCTGGCAACAGCTCTGGTGGACATTCCTGCTGTCAGCATGCCAATTGCAAGCTCTCTCAAAATTTGCCAGCATTGTGTTGTGTGACAAAACTGCACATTTTAGAGTGGCCTTTTATTGTCCCCAACACAAGGTGCACCTGTATAATGATAATGCTGTTCAATCAGCTTCTTGATATGCCACAGGTTGCCAGGTTGATGGATTATCTTGAAAAAGGAGAAATGCTCACTTACAGGGATGTAAACAAATTTGTGAACAAAATTTGAGAAAAGTAAGCTTTTTGTGCATATGGAAAATTTCTGAGACCTTTATTAATTTCAGCTCATGAAACATGGGACTAACACCTTACATGTTGCATTTATATTTTTGTTTAGTAGATTAGGTCATGCCTTAATTGATCTGATATTTAGTTTACTATGCCTACTACTTGGTACCTCTGTTTTGTTCTGTCCGCTGAGATAGACTACAGATTTTGCGCCAACCTCACTGTCACTCCAAAAGCACTCAATGATCTCAGAGTCTCGTAATTTTAACTTTGTTTATTGTGGTATAGTTCAATTCAATATCATTTCAATGCAAGAACCCCCAAAAATGTTGCCCTCTTGATGATTTCAACTACCCCCTTATCCTGGAAATGGGTCTGCCCAACACCAGAGCAATCGCATGCAAGGAACAGTGAACCATCGAGCCACAACAGCGCCAGAAAGCTGATGCCGAGAGGAAAAAAGGTAATATAGTTAGCATCTGTCTCTGCCTCATATTTCTGAACAGCTGAAATAAAAACTATGTGGTGATTTGAACAAACATTCCAAAACATACAATACCATTAAAAAGTTTGGACACACCTACTGATTCAAGGGTTTTTCTTTATTTTACTATTTTTTACATTGTACAATAATAGTGAAGACATCAAAACTATGAAATAACACATATGGAATCATGAAGTAACCAAAAAAGCATTAAACAAATGTAAATATGTTTTATATTTGAGATTCTTCAAAGTAGCCACCCTTTGCCTTGATGACAGCTTTGCACACTCTTGGCATTCTCTCAACCAGCTTCACCTGGAATGCTTTTCCAACACTTTTGAAGGAGTTCCCACATATGCTGAACACTTGTTGGCTGTTTTTCCTTCACTCTGCGGTCCAACTCATCCCAAACCATCTCAATTGGGTTGAGGTTAAGTGATTGTGGAGGCCAGGTCATCTGATGCAGCATTCCATCACTCTCCTTCTTGGTCAAATAGCCCTTACACAGCCTGGAGGTGTGTTTTGTGTCATTGTCCTGTTGAAAAACAAATGTTAGTCCCACTAAACGCAAACAAGACGGGATGGTGTATCACTGCAGAAATTTGTGGTAGCCATACTGGTTAAGTGTGCCTTGAATTATAAGTAAATCACTGGCAGTGTCACCAGCAAGCACACCATCACACCTCCTCCTCCATGCTTCAGGGTGGGAACCACACATGCGGAGATCATCCGTTCACCTACTCTGTGTCTCACAAAGACACAGCGGTTGGAGCCATTAATTTCAAATTTGGACTCATCAGACCAAATGACAGACCAGTGTCCATTGCTTGTGTTTCTTGGCCCAAGCAAGTCTCTTATTCTCAAAAAATCAAACATTATTTGTCACAAGTGCCGAATACAACAAGTGTAGACCTTACCGTGAAATGCTTACTAACAAGCCCTTAACCAACAGTGTAGTTCAAGAAGAGTTAAGAAAATATTTACCAAATAAACTAAAGTAAAAAGTTATAAAAAGTAACACAATAGCATAACAATAATGAGGCTATATACAGGGGGTACTGGTACTGAGTGAGTGTGCGGGGGTACAGGTTAGAAGTAATTTGTACATGTACAGTGCCTTGCAAAAGTATTCATCCCCCTTGGCGTTTTTCCTATTTTGTTGCATTACAACCTGCAATTTAAATAGATTTTTATTTGGATTTCGTGTAATGGACATACACAAAATAGTCCAAATTGGTTAAGTGAAATGAAAAAAATGACTTGTTGAAAAAAAAAAAAAAAAAAAACGGAAAAGTGGTGGATGCATATGTATTCACCCCCTTTGCTATGAAGCCCCTAAATAAGATCTGGTGCAACCAATTACCTTCAGAAGTCACATAATTAGTTAAATAAAGTCCACCTGTGTGCAATCTAAGTGTCACATGATCTGTCACATGATCTCATTATATATACACCTGTTCTGAAAGGCCCCAGAGTCTGCAACTTTACTAAGCAAGGGGCACCACCAAGCAAGCGGCACCATGAAGACCAAGGAGCTCTCTAAACAGGTCAGGGACAAAGTTGTGGAGAAGTACAGATCAGGGATTATTATAAAAAAATATCAGAAACTTTGAACATCCCACGGAGCACCATTAAATCCATTATTAAAAAATGGAAAGAATATGGCACCACAACAAACCTGCCGAGAGGGCCGCCCACAAAAACTCACGGACCAGGCAAGGAGAGCATTAATCAGAGAGGCAACAAAGAGACCAAAGATAAACATGAAGAAGCTGCAAAGCTCCACAGAGGAGATTGGAGTAACTGTCCATAGGACCACTTTAAGCTGTACACTCCACAGAGCTGGGCTTTACGGATGAGTGGGCAGAAAAAAGCCATTGCTTCAAGAAAAATTTTTGCAAACACGTTTGGTGTTCGCCAAAAGGCATGTTGGAGACTCCCCAAACATATGGAAGAAGGTACTCTGGTCAGATGAGACTAAAATGTAGCTTTTTGGCTATCAAGGAAAACGCTATGTCTGGCACAAACCCAACACCTCTCATCACTCCGAGAACACCATCCCCACTGTGAAGCATGGTGGTGGCAGCATCATGCTGTGGTGATGTTTTTCATCTGCAGGGACTGGGAAACTGGTCAGAATTGAAGGAATGATGGATGGCGCTAAATACAGGGAAATTCTTGAGGGAAACCTGTTTCAGTCTTCCAGAGATTTGAAACTGGGACGAAGGTTCACCTTCCAGCAGGACAATGACCCTAAGCATACTGCTAAAGCAACACTCGAGTGGTTTAAGGGGAAACATTTAAATGTCTTGGAATGTTCTAGTCAAAGCCCAGACCTCAATCCAAACGAGAATCTGTGGTATGACTTAAAGATTGCTGTACACCAGCGGAACCCATCCAACTTGAAGGAGCTGGAGCAGTTTTGCCTTGAAGTATGGGCAAAAATCCCAGCGTCTAGATGTTCCAAGCTTATAGAGACATACCCCAAGAGACTTGTAGCTGTAATTGCTGCAAAAGGTGGCTCTACAAAGTATTGACTTTGGGGGGGTGAATAGTTATGTATGCTCAGGTTTTCTGTTTCTTTTGTCATATTTCTTGTTTGTTTCACAAGAAAAAATATTTTGCATCTTCAAAGTGGTAGGCATGTTGTGTAAATCAAATGATACAACCCCCCCAAAAATCTATTTTAATTCCAGGTTGTAAGGCAACAGAATAGGAATAATGCCAAGGGGGGTGAATACTTTCGCAAGCCACTGTAGGTAGGGGTGAAGTGACTATGCATAGATAATAAACAGCGAGTAGCAGCAGTGTACAAAAAAATGGAGGGGTAGTCAATATAATAGTCCGGTGGCCATTTGATTAATTGTTCATCAGTCCTATGGCTTGGGGGTAGAAGCTGTTAAGGAGGCGTTTGGTTCTAGACTTGGCACTCCGGTACCGCTTTCCGTGCAGTAGCAGAGAAAACAGTCTATGACTTGGGTGACTGGAGTCTCTGACAATTTTATGGGCCTTCCTCTGACATCTCCTAGTATAGAGGTCCTGGATGGCAGGAAGCTTGCCCCCAGTGATGTACTGGGCCATACGCACTACCCTCTGTAGCGCCTTACGGTCAGATATCGAGCAGTTACCATGCCAGGCAGTGATGCAACCGGTCAGGATGCTCTCGATGGTGCAGCTGTAGACATTTTTGAGAATCTGGGGACCCATGCCAAATCTTTTCAGTCTCCTGAGGGGGAAAAGGTGTTGTCGTGCCATCTACAATGTATAAAATAGTAAAAATAAAGAAAACCCTTGAATGAGTAGGTGTGTCCAAACTTTTGACTGGTACTGTATATATATACACTGCTCAAAAAAATAAAGGGAACACTAAAATAACACATCCTAGATCTGAATGAATGAAATATTCTTATTAAATACTTTTTTCTTTACATAGTTGAATGTGCTGACAACAAAATCACACAAAAATGATCAATGGAAATCAAATGTATCAACCCATGGAGGTCTGGATTTGGAGTCACACTCAAAATTAAAGTGGAAAACCACACTACAGGCTGATCCAACTTTGATGTAATGTCCTTAAAACAAGTCAAAATGAGGCTCAGTAGTGTGTGTGGCCTCCACGTGCCTGTATGACCTCCCTACAACGCCTGGGCATGCTCCTGATGAGGTGGCGGATGGTCTCCTGAGGGATCACCTCCCAGACCTGGACTAAAGCATCCGCCAACTCCTGGACAGTCTGTGGTGCAACGTGGCGTTGGTGGATGGAGCGAGACATGATGTCCCAGATGTGCTCAATTAGATTCAGGTCTGGGGAACGGGCGGGCCAGTCCATAGCATCAATGCCTTCCTCTTGCAGGAACTGCTGACACACTCCAGCCACATGAGGTCTAGCATTGTCTTGCATTAGGAGGAACCCAGGGCCAACCGCACCAGCATATGGTCTCACAAGGGGTCTGAGGATCTCATCTCGGTACCTAATGGCAGTCAGGCTACCTCTGGCGAGCACATGGAGGGCTGTGCGGCCCCCCAAAGAAATGCCACCCCACACCATGACTGACCCACCGCCAAACCGGTCATGCTGGAGGATGTTGCAGGCAGCAGAACGTTCTCCACGGCGTCTCCAGACTCTGTCACGTCTGTCACATGTGCTCAGTGTGAACCTGCTTTCATCTGTGAAGAGCACAGGGCGCCAGTGGCGAATTTGCCAATCTTGGTGTTCTCTGGCAAATGCCAAACGTCCTGCACGGTGTTGGGCTGTAAGCACAACCCCCACCTGTGGACGTCGGGCCCTCATACCACCCTCATGGACTCTGTTTCTGACCGTTTGAGCAGACACATGCACATTTGTGGCCTGCTGGAGGTCATTTTGCAGGGCTCTGGCAGTGCTCCTCCTGCTCCTCCTTGCACAAAGGCGGAGGTAGCGGTCCTGCTGCTGGGTTGTTGCCCTCCTACGGCCTCCTCCACGTCTCCTGATGTACTGGCCTGTCTCCTGGTAGCGCCTCCATGCTCTGGACACTACGCTGACAGACACAGAAAACCTTCTTGCCACAGCTCGCATTGATGTGCCATCCTGGATGAGCTGCACTACCTGAGCCACTTGTGTGGGTTGTAGACTCCGTCTCATGCTACCACTAGAGTGAAAGCACCGCCAGCATTCAAAAGTGACCAAAACATCAGCCAGGAAGCATAGGAACTGAGAAGTGCTCTGTGGTCACCACCTGCAGAACCACTCCTTTATTGGGGGTGTCTTGCTAATTGCCTATAATTTCCACCTGTTGTCTATTCCATTTGCACAACAGCATGTGACATTTATTGTCAATCAGTGTTGCTTCCTAAGTGGACAGTTTGATTTCACAGAAGTGTGATTGACTTGGAGTTACATTGTGTTGTTTAAGTGTTCCCTTTATTTTTTGGAGCAGTGTATATTAAGGCTATCTGTCTGTTACGGATATTGCCATAGCACAAGCAAGACACAGTCTACACACAAAATCTACACATTGCATTGGGACAAAACTAGCAGCATTTTGTGTGAAAATCCGGAACCGCAGGACACTCATTGGATTATCTTTCAGCCTCAGAGCTTTATCAGATTTAATAGTAGCCTCAGAGGCTGATAAATCAGGATGCTGATTTGTAGGCTGTTTCATGAGTAATGGAGACATATTAGCAGTCCAAGTGCCTTATAGGCTGATACATACATATGATATGAGTGGGTGAGCTCTATTCCTGCCAGGCTGATCAGATTCAATAGCAGCCTCAGAGGCTCATAAATCATGATGCTGCCATTTATGGTTTCATGTTGACTCAATCAACCACATCCCTCCTCTCTGCCGTAGTAAACTCTTGGATATTGTGTCATTCTTAATCCCTCTTTAGGGTCTTTAACTTCTCTGGGATAGGTGGGACGATAGCGTCCCACTTGGCCAAAATCCAGAAAAAATGTAGCGCGCCAAATTCAAATATATTACTATAAAAATCAATCTTTCCTGAAATCACACATGAAAGACACCAACTTAAAGCTACACATGTTGTGAATCCAGCCAACATGTCTGATTTCAAAAAGGATTTACGGGGAAAGTATACCAAACAATTATGTTAGCTCAGTACATAGCCACAGAGAAACACAGCCATTTCTCAGCAAAAGATAGTAGTCACAAAAAGCAGAAATAGAGATAAAATTATTCACTAACCTTTGATGATCTTCATCAGATGACACTCATAGGACATCATGTTACACAATACATTTATGTTTTGTTCGATAATGTGCATATTTATATCCACAAATCTCGGTTTACATTGGCGCCATGTTCAGAAATGCCTCCAAAATATCCGGAGTAATTGCAGAGAGCCATGTCAAATAACAGAAATACTCATCATAAACTTTGATGAAAGATACATGTTTTACACAGAACTAAAGATACACTTGTTCTTAATGCAACCACTGTGTCAGATTGAAAAAAAACTTTACGTAAAAAGCACACCATGCAATAATCTGAGACAGCGCTCAGATTTAACAACCTTTCTCCGCCATGTTGGAGTCAACAGAAATACGAAATTACATCATAAATATTCCCTTACCTTTGATTATGTTCATCAGAATGCACTGCCAGGAATCCTAGTTCCACAATAAATCGTTGTTTTGTTCGATAATGTCCATTACTTATGTCCAATTAGCTACTTTTGCTAGCATGTGTAGTACACGTGTCCAAACGCTCGCGCAGATGCAGGCAAACGTTGGACGAAAACTTCAAAAAGTTATATTACAAGTCGAATAAACTGGTCAAACTTAGTAGAGAATCAATCTTCAGGATGTTGTTATCATATATATCCAATAACGTTCCAACCGGAGCATTCCTTCATGTCTGTAGAAGTTATGGAACGCAAGGCGATATCATGAGGAAAGCACGTGACCAAGAACTGGTAATCTGCCAGATCAATGACTGAAACACCTCCCATCCGGCCCCACATCACACTAGAGGCTTCATTCAGCGTTCTACAGACTGTTGACATCTAGTGAAAGGCGTAGGAAGTGCAAACAGATCCATATATTACAGGGAATTGAATAGGCGATGACTTTAACATCGACCAGTCTCAGAATTCTCACTGCCTGTTTGGATTTCTTCTCAGGTTTTTGCCTGCCATATGAGTTCTGTTATACTCACAGACATCATTCAAACAGTTTTAGAAACTTCAGAGTGTTTTCTATCCAATAGTAATAATAATATGCATATATTAGCATCTGGGACAGAGTAGGATGCAGTTCACTATGGGCATGCAATTCATCCAAAAGTGAAAATGCTGCCCCCTATATCAAAGAAGTTAATGAAAAGACAACGTAGTATTATTATTTAGGTTTAGCTGTGTATGACCTGTATGTCCCATTTCTCTCTGCCTGGGTGTAACTGTGTGCATTTTGTCCCTTCAGTCACTCCATACCAAAAGCTAGAGCTCCTCTACTTCACTGAGTCTGGGGTTCCGGAATTCTAAAGGAGTCCTACGGGAATCCAATCTATTTACAGCTCTTGCAAAATTAGATTTTGTTTTCATTTCCTAAAAGAGGGACTGGGTTCATTTTATTTGAACCAGTCCAGTCAATTGTTGATTTACGGATGATGTTGATGAGGAAATCTGATGATTATGTCACATCTGCTCCTGCCACGCCCTCTAGTGCTCATCCGGTGTCTCCTTGACCTGCTGCCACTCCCCCAGTGCTCTCTCCCTCTCCGTGTGTGTGTGTGTGTGTGAGATTGTGTGGGCGGAGACAGGCGTGCTGGAGTCAGAACAGATCCCCACCAGCTGCAACATGTTCCATAATCAAGACCTCTACAAATACTCAGTCATGCCTCTTCCACACTGCCAGATCGTAATTTCTGCTCAGTCAATGTTTCTAGCCATTTGTTACTATTCAGATCCTGTTATCCTGTTGTGCCTGTTTTCCTTGCCTGATGCTGTTTTCCACTACAGTTCTGCCCACTCTGACTCTGGTCCCTGTCTCCAGTCCCACGTCTTGTCATCCTGCTACTCTGTCCTGGATTCCCCACTCTACTAATCCGTTGGATTCCCCTCCGGACCTGCTCACCCTGTCTCAACCCCTCTCGCTCCAGCCTCAGCCGCCACACCTGGTTTCCAGCAACCCGCCCGAGATTCCGCTGACCTGCCTTCCATCTTCCCTGTGTTTCAATCAATACCTCATCTCAGTCTGCTCTTAGGTTCCCCTGTTCCACTCCACATAACAGATTAAGATGTAAACCATGTTCGGTTATTTTGGAATTAATCTGCCAACCCTTTTTATCATAACACACTTCAAAAAAAATATATTTCCCTGTTTATATCATTTAACAAAAGTATAACATTCCCTGCATATTTCACTGCTAGTCCTGGCCATTGTTAGTGGGAATAGAGTGCCATTTCAGATGTACATACTCATTGCCGGCATGTTTATGTAGTAGAAGGATGCCATGACAACCAAGACTGATCCTGAACCGGAAGACTAACATGTCAATCTGCTTGTTGATGAAGGTCCTTCTGAGATAGGCACCGCTCAGATGTCTTAATCAGGTCATTGTTGATGAAGGTCCTTCTGAGATAGGCACCGCTCAGATGTCTTAATCAGGTCATTGTTGATGAAGGTCCTTCTGAGATAGGCACCGCTCAGATGTCTTAATCAGGTCATTGTTGATGAAGGTCCTTCTGAGATAGGCACCGCTCAGATGTCTTAATCAGGTCATTGTTGATGAAGGTCCTTCTGAGATAGGCACCGCTCAGATGTCTTAATCAGGTCATTGTTGATGAAGGTCCTTCTGAGATAGGCACCGCTCAGATGTCTTAATCAGGTCAAGCCCAGTTGTTTGGGAGTTGAGGTGTTTTGCAGATGAAACCATGAAAAGTCCATCTCAAGTCAGCCCTCTAGAACAAGCTCGATGTCTACTCTAGGGGGTATGCTTTCAGAATGTTGCAGATAGAAATGTAATGCATAGAATAATATACGATGCCACCCTCTTGAATAATAGATGGTTAGTCCACATTGTACATTCTTACAGTATTTCTATCGGCATTCTGCATGTTGTGTTTCACTTAATATGCCCTAATTAATTTGTGCTTTGTAAATATTTTTGTACTTGTTTTGATAAACCATACTGTCAGATAGTAATCCGTCTTACATACCAGATGATCCTAAAGGGACCTCATCTCATTCATGATTATCATGCACTAAATAGCTATGGACTATAGCAGCATAGCTGCAGGAAGTAGGGGTGCTGAGGGTACTGCATCACCTGCTGAGAATTCAGAATAAGAAAAACATTTTACACAAAAGTAGTGCACTGGGCCTTTACTAGTCCTGCCTTTACTAGAGGACAGATATAGCCGTCTGTAGCGTGGGCAATTTCTTTACGGGTAGTCCTGAATGAATCCTGAATAATGATGAGTGAGAAAGTTACATATGCATAATTATTATACCACCCAAAAATGTTTGGGTTAGCATGTCTTGGGAGTATGCTATTTGTGCGTCTAACGCTCACTCATCATTATTCACGATTCATTCAGGACTATCCATAGTCATGGTAGCATCCACATTAATGTAGCATGTAGTACATGCTCATACAGTACATTCGCACCCATTGACTTTTCCACATTTTGTTACGTTACAGTCTTATTCTAAAATTGATTAAATTGTGTTTTTTTGCCCTCATCAATCGACACACAATACCCCATAATGACAAAGAAAAAACATTTTTTTATTTTATTTTGCAAACTTATTAAAAACACAAAACTGAAATGTCACATTTAAATAAGTTTTCAGACCCTTTACTCAGTACTATGTTGAAGCACCGTTGGCAGCGATTACAGCCTTGAGTCCTCTTGGGTATGGCGCTACAAGCTTGGCACACCTGTATTTGGGGAGTTTCTCCCATTCTTCTCTGCAGATCCTCTCAAGCTCTGTCAGGTTGGATGGGGAGCGTCGCTGCACAGCTACAGTACATTCAGGTCTTTCCAGAGATGTTCGATCTGGTTCAAGTCCGGGCTTTGGCTGGGCCACTCAAGGACATTCAGACACTTGTCCCGAAGCCACTCTTGGCTGTGTGCTTAGGGTCATTGTCCTGTTGGAAGGTGAACCTTCACCCCCAGTCTGTGGTCCTGAGCGCTGTGGAGCAGGTTTTTATCAAGGATCTCTCTGTACTCTGCTCCGTTCATCTTTCCCTCAATCCTGACTAGTCTCCCAGTCCTTGCCACTGAAGAACATCCCCACAGCATGATCCTGCCACCACCATTCTTCACTGTAGGGATGGTGCCAGGTTTCCTCCAGATGTGACGTGATCTTTTTTCTCAAGGTCTGAGAGTCCTTTAGGTGCCTTTTGGCAAACTCCAAGTGGGTTGTCATGTGTGTTTTACTGAGGAGTGGCTTCTGTCTGGCCACTCTACCATAAAGGCCTGATTGGTGGAGTGCTTCAGATATGGTTGTCCTTCTGGAATGTTCTCCCATCTCCACAGAGAAACTCTGGAGCTCTGTCAGAGTGACCATCGGGTTCTTGGTCATCTCCCTGACCAAGGCTCTTCTCCCCCGATTGCTCAGTTTGGCTAGGCGGCCAGATCTAGGAAGATTCTTGGTGGTTTTAAACTTCTTCCATTCAAGAATGACGGAGGCCACTGTGTTCTTGGGGCCGTTAAATGCTGCAGAAAGTTTTTGGTACCCTTCCCCAGATCTGTGCCTCGACACAATCCTGTCTCGGAGCTCTACAGAAAATTCCTTCGACCTCATGGCTTAGGACCTTATATAGACAGGTGTGTGCCTTTCCAAATCATGTCCAATCAATTGAATTTACCACAGATGGATACAGTTGTAGAAACATCTCAAGGGTGATCAAAGGAAACAGGAGGCACCTGAGCTCAATTTTGAGTCTCATAGCAAAGGGTCTGAATACTTATGTAAATAAGATATTTCTGTTTTATAATTATTTATTTATTTACAGTTTTCGCTTTGTCGTTATGGGGATTGTGTGTAGACTGATGAGGGGAAAAAATATTTAATCCATTATAGAATAAGGCTGTAAAGTAACAAAATGTGGAAAAAGTCAAGGGGTCTGAGTACTTTCCGAATGCATTTGTCCCAATACTTTTGGTCCCCTAAAATGGGGTGAATATGTGCAAAAGTTCTGTAATTTCTAAACGGTTCACCTGATATGAATGAAAATACCCTCAAATGAAAGCTGTATCATTTCAAATCCAAAAGTGCTAGAGTACGGAGTCAAAACATCAAAATTTCTGTCACTGTCCCAATACTTTTGGAGCTCGATGTACTGCATATGAAGTCACCACTGAAGGATGTAATGTAGAACACCCCTAACTGTAACTGGTAAGACTCAAGCGTGTAAATGACAAACCAGACCAACACTAACGTCAGCCGTGCGCACTAGATCACCTGCTTGGTGTCGACGAACGGTGGCCATCCAACATTTAGAATCATTGGGATTTTTTTTTTTTTATCACAATATTCTATGGTCTGAGGCTGTGCAAGGTCGACGTTAGTGTTGGTCTGTCGTGTCCTTAATAAGGAACAAAGTAAGACGAGACAAGCCATCATCTTCAACAGCGCATTGATTGTCACTGGTCTAATTGAACATTGCCTCCACAGTGCTTCTATCAGAACGCACGCCGGGAAGAGAACCTGTGTGTTGGAATATAATAGCAAAACAACAAACAGCAGTGCTTAAATAAGAGTTAAAGTGCAACCCATTTCACCAGGAGGCAAATGTAAACAGGGGGAATCGTTTGTAGTCTTGGTAAGAGAACTCATGTCTCCACAGCTAAGGCAGGAAGTCCGCAGGGTGGTTTGGGTTTGGGACATAATCCTGGAGAGAATCACAACAGACATACAGTAAGTGGTGTTAGGGGATAGGAGGGCACCTTGCTGTGACTCAGCTCCTGCAGGGCTGACTCAGCTCCTGCAGGGCCGACTCAGCTCCTGCAGGGCCGACTCAGCTCCTGCAGGGCCGACTCAGCTCCTGCAGGGCCGACTCAGCTCCTGCAGGGCCGACTCAGCTCCTGCAGGGCCGACTCAGCTCCTGCAGGGCCTTCTACTCATACAGAGACAACCTGGACCCCCCCCACATCTACACTGATTGAAGTGGATTTAACAAGTGACATCAATAAGGGATCATAGCTTTTACCTGTGTTCACCTGGTCTGTATATGTCATGGAAAGAGCAGGTGTTCTTAATGTTTTGTATACTTTAAAGTAGAGGTCGACCGACTATGATTTTTCAACGCCAATACCGATTATTGGAGGACCAAAAAAGCCGATACCGATTAATCGTCCGATTTTTATATATATATTTGTAATAATGACAATTACAACAATACTGAATGAACAATGAACACATCAATAAAATATAGTCTCAAATAAAATAATGAAACATGTTTGTTTAATTTGGTTTAAATAATGCAAAACAAAGTGAAAGTAAAAGTGCTTTTTTCCGGATGCCCCAAACAATCGGAAAGGGAATTCATCAGAGAAAATGACTTTACCCCAGTCCTCAGCAGTCCAATCCCTGTACCTTTTGCAGAATATCAGTCTGTCCCTGATGTTTTTCCTGGAGAGAAGTGGCTTCTTTGCTGCCCTTCTTGACACCAGGCCATCCTCCAAAAGTCTTCGCCTCACTGTGCGTACAGATGCACTCACACCTGCCTGCTGCCATTCCTGAGCAAGCTCTGTACTGGTGGTGCCCCGATCCCGCAGCTGAATCAACTTTAGGAGACGGTCCTGGCGCTTGCTGGACTTTCTTGGGCGCCCTGATGCCTTCTTCACAACAATTGAACCGCTCTCCTTGAAGTTCTTGATGATCCGATAAATGGTTGATTTAGGTGCAATCTTACTGGCAGCAATATCCTTGCCTGTGAAGCCCTTTTTGTGCAAAGCAATGATGACGGCATGTGTTTCGCAGGTAACCATGGTTGACAGAGGAAGAACAATGATTCCAAGCACCACCCTCCTTTTGAAGCTTCCAGTATGTTATTCGAACTCAATCAGCATGACAGAGTGATCTCCAGCCTTGTCCTCGTCAACACTCACACCTGTGTTAATGAGAGAATCACTGACATGATGTCAGCTGATCCTTTTGTGGTGTAACGGATGTGAAATGGCTAGCTAGTTAGCGGGTACGCGCTACTAGCGTTTCAATCAGTTACGTCACTTGCTCTGAAACCTAGAAGTAGTGTTGCACCTTGCTCTGCAAGGGCCGCGGCTTTTGTGGAGCGATGGGTAACGATGCTTCGTGGGTGTCAGTTGTTGATGTGTGCAGAAGGTCCCTGGTTCGCGCCCGAGGTCGGGGCGAGGGGACGGTCTAAAGTTATACTGAGGGGGACATTGGACGCAATAGAGTCAAGAGGCGAGGGGGCAGTGGACTTTTTTCTGTCTATGATGGAATATACTCTGAAAAGACAAGGAACTTGCCAAGGTGTTTAGCACCACACCCCACAATGCCACATACACATCACACATTATTCTAAATGAAATCATAGGGTTTATTAGTGGGATTGTCACTGAGGAAGCTATGTGCGAGAACTAATTTTCCACTTAGAGAAACGTGTTCAGTCAGCAGGGAAGAAGCATGCTACACCGAATGAAAGCTTAACTAATTCAACTCACATTTGAGGGGGATCTTACAAAATGTTTTGGAGAGAATGGAATGATCGATTACTCAGGAAGTTCCACAGAGCATCAATGAGGCTGCAAGTGTTCAGAAAAGTCGAGTTCCAGTTCAAATAAGGAAATCAGTCAACTGAAATCAATTCATTAGGCTCTAATCCATGGATTTCACATGACTGGGCAGGGGCACAGCCACTGGGGAGCCAGGTCCAGCCAATCAGAATGAGTTTTTCCCTACAAAAGGGCTTTATTTTACGACAGAAATACTCCTCAGTACCATCAGCTGTCCAAGTGGCTGGTCTCCGATGATAACGCAGGTGAAGAAGCCGGATATGGAGGTCCTGGGCTGACGTGGGTACACGTGGTCTGCGGTTGGGTGGCCGGTCGGACGTACTGCCAAATTCTCGAAAACGACATGGTAGAGAAATCAACATTAAATTATCTGGCAACAGCTCTGGTGGACATTCCTGCTGTCAGCATGCCAATTGCAAGCTCTCTCAAAATTTGCCAGCATTGTGTTGTGTGACAAAACTGCACATTTTAGAGTGGCCTTTTATTGTCCCCAACACAAGGTGCACCTGTATAATGATAATGCTGTTCAATCAGCTTCTTGATATGCCACAGGTTGCCAGGTTGATGGATTATCTTGAAAAAGGAGAAATGCTCACTTACAGGGATGTAAACAAATTTGTGAACAAAATTTGAGAAAAGTAAGCTTTTTGTGCATATGGAAAATTTCTGAGACCTTTATTAATTTCAGCTCATGAAACATGGGACTAACACCTTACATGTTGCATTTATATTTTTGTTTAGTAGATTAGGTCATGCCTTAATTGATCTGATATTTAGTTTACTATGCCTACTACTTGGTACCTCTGTTTTGTTCTGTCCGCTGAGATAGACTACAGATTTTGCGCCAACCTCACTGTCACTCCAAAAGCACTCAATGATCTCAGAGTCTCGTAATTTTAACTTTGTTTATTGTGGTATAGTTCAATTCAATATCATTTCAATGCAAGAACCCCCAAAAATGTTGCCCTCTTGATGATTTCAACTACCCCCTTATCCTGGAAATGGGTCTGCCCAACACCAGAGCAATCGCATGCAAGGAACAGTGAACCATCGAGCCACAACAGCGCCAGAAAGCTGATGCCGAGAGGAAAAAAGGTAATATAGTTAGCATCTGTCTCTGCCTCATATTTCTGAACAGCTGAAATAAAAACTATGTGGTGATTTGAACAAACATTCCAAAACATACAATACCATTAAAAAGTTTGGACACACCTACTGATTCAAGGGTTTTTCTTTATTTTACTATTTTTTACATTGTACAATAATAGTGAAGACATCAAAACTATGAAATAACACATATGGAATCATGAAGTAACCAAAAAAGCATTAAACAAATGTAAATATGTTTTATATTTGAGATTCTTCAAAGTAGCCACGCTTTGCCTTGATGACAGCTTTGCACACTCTTGGCATTCTCTCAACCAGCTTCACCTGGAATGCTTTTCCAACACTTTTGAAGGAGTTCCCACATATGCTGAACACTTGTTGGCTGTTTTTCCTTCACTCTGCGGTCCAACTCATCCCAAACCATCTCAATTGGGTTGAGGTTAAGTGATTGTGGAGGCCAGGTCATCTGATGCAGCATTCCATCACTCTCCTTCTTGGTCAAATAGCCCTTACACAGCCTGGAGGTGTGTTTTGTGTCATTGTCCTGTTGAAAAACAAATGTTAGTCCCACTAAACGCAAACAAGACGGGATGGTGTATCACTGCAGAAATTTGTGGTAGCCATACTGGTTAAGTGTGCCTTGAATTATAAGTAAATCACTGGCAGTGTCACCAGCAAGCACACCATCACACCTCCTCCTCCATGCTTCAGGGTGAGAACCACACATGCGGAGATCATCCGTTCACCTACTCTGTGTCTCACAAAGACACAGCGGTTGGAGCCATTAATTTCAAATTTGGACTCATCAGACCAAATGACAGACCAGTGTCCATTGCTTGTGTTTCTTGGCCCAAGCAAGTCTCTTATTCTCAAAAAATCAAACATTATTTGTCACAAGTGCCGAATACAACAAGTGTAGACCTTACCGTGAAATGCTTACTAACAAGCCCTTAACCAACAGTGTAGTTCAAGAAGAGTTAAGAAAATATTTACCAAATAAACTAAAGTAAAAAGTTATAAAAAGTAACACAATAGCATAACAATAATGAGGCTATATACAGGGGGTACTGGTACTGAGTGAGTGTGCGGGGGTACAGGTTAGAAGTAATTTGTACATGTACAGTGCCTTGCAAAAGTATTCATCCCCCTTGGCGTTTTTCCTATTTTGTTGCATTACAACCTGCAATTTAAATAGATTTTTATTTGGATTTCGTGTAATGGACATACACAAAATAGTCCAAATTGGTTAAGTGAAATGAAAAAAATGACTTGTTGAAAAAAAAAAAAAAAAAAACGGAAAAGTGGTGGATGCATATGTATTCACCCCCTTTGCTATGAAGCCCCTAAATAAGATCTGGTGCAACCAATTACCTTCAGAAGTCACATAATTAGTTAAATAAAGTCCACCTGTGTGCAATCTAAGTGTCACATGATCTGTCACATGATCTCATTATATATACACCTGTTCTGAAAGGCCCCAGAGTCTGCAACTTTACTAAGCAAGGGGCACCACCAAGCAAGCGGCACCATGAAGACCAAGGAGCTCTCTAAACAGGTCAGGGACAAAGTTGTGGAGAAGTACAGATCAGGGATTATTATAAAAAAATATCAGAAACTTTGAACATCCCACGGAGCACCATTAAATCCATTATTAAAAAATGGAAAGAATATGGCACCACAACAAACCTGCCGAGAGGGCCGCCCACAAAAACTCACGGACCAGGCAAGGAGAGCATTAATCAGAGAGGCAACAAAGAGACCAAAGATAAACATGAAGAAGCTGCAAAGCTCCACAGAGGAGATTGGAGTAACTGTCCATAGGACCACTTTAAGCTGTACACTCCACAGAGCTGGGCTTTACGGATGAGTGGGCAGAAAAAAGCCATTGCTTCAAGAAAAATTTTTGCAAACACGTTTGGTGTTCGCCAAAAGGCATGTTGGAGACTCCCCAAACATATGGAAGAAGGTACTCTGGTCAGATGAGACTAAAATGTAGCTTTTTGGCTATCAAGGAAAACGCTATGTCTGGCACAAACCCAACACCTCTCATCACTCCGAGAACACCATCCCCACTGTGAAGCATGGTGGTGGCAGCATCATGCTGTGGTGATGTTTTTCATCTGCAGGGACTGGGAAACTGGTCAGAATTGAAGGAATGATGGATGGCGCTAAATACAGGGAAATTCTTGAGGGAAACCTGTTTCAGTCTTCCAGAGATTTGAAACTGGGACGAAGGTTCACCTTCCAGCAGGACAATGACCCTAAGCATACTGCTAAAGCAACACTCGAGTGGTTTAAGGGGAAACATTTAAATGTCTTGGAATGTTCTAGTCAAAGCCCAGACCTCAATCCAAACGAGAATCTGTGGTATGACTTAAAGATTGCTGTACACCAGCGGAACCCATCCAACTTGAAGGAGCTGGAGCAGTTTTGCCTTGAAGTATGGGCAAAAATCCCAGCGTCTAGATGTTCCAAGCTTATAGAGACATACCCCAAGAGACTTGTAGCTGTAATTGCTGCAAAAGGTGGCTCTACAAAGTATTGACTTTGGGGGGGTGAATAGTTATGTATGCTCAGGTTTTCTGTTTCTTTTGTCATATTTCTTGTTTGTTTCACAAGAAAAAATATTTTGCATCTTCAAAGTGGTAGGCATGTTGTGTAAATCAAATGATACAACCCCCCCCAAAAATCTATTTTAATTCCAGGTTGTAAGGCAACAGAATAGGAATAATGCCAAGGGGGGTGAATACTTTCGCAAGCCACTGTAGGTAGGGGTGAAGTGACTATGCATAGATAATAAACAGCGAGTAGCAGCAGTGTACAAAAAAATGGAGGGGTAGTCAATATAATAGTCCGGTGGCCATTTGATTAATTGTTCATCAGTCCTATGGCTTGGGGGTAGAAGCTGTTAAGGAGGCGTTTGGTTCTAGACTTGGCACTCCGGTACCGCTTTCCGTGCAGTAGCAGAGAAAACAGTCTATGACTTGGGTGACTGGAGTCTCTGACAATTTTATGGGCCTTCCTCTGACATCTCCTAGTATAGAGGTCCTGGATGGCAGGAAGCTTGCCCCCAGTGATGTACTGGGCCATACGCACTACCCTCTGTAGCGCCTTACGGTCAGATATCGAGCAGTTACCATGCCAGGCAGTGATGCAACCGGTCAGGATGCTCTCGATGGTGCAGCTGTAGACATTTTTGAGAATCTGAGGACCCATGCCAAATCTTTTCAGTCTCCTGAGGGGGAAAAGGTGTTGTCGTGCCATCTACAATGTATAAAATAGTAAAAATAAAGAAAACCCTTGAATGAGTAGGTGTGTCCAAACTTTTGACTGGTACTGTATATATATACACTGCTCAAAAAAATAAAGGGAACACTAAAATAACACATCCTAGATCTGAATGAATGAAATATTCTTATTAAATACTTTTTTCTTTACATAGTTGAATGTGCTGACAACAAAATCACACAAAAATGATCAATGGAAATCAAATGTATCAACCCATGGAGGTCTGGATTTGGAGTCACACTCAAAATTAAAGTGGAAAACCACACTACAGGCTGATCCAACTTTGATGTAATGTCCTTAAAACAAGTCAAAATGAGGCTCAGTAGTGTGTGTGGCCTCCACGTGCCTGTATGACCTCCCTACAACGCCTGGGCATGCTCCTGATGAGGTGGCGGATGGTCTCCTGAGGGATCACCTCCCAGACCTGGACTAAAGCATCCGCCAACTCCTGGACAGTCTGTGGTGCAACGTGGCGTTGGTGGATGGAGCGAGACATGATGTCCCAGATGTGCTCAATTAGATTCAGGTCTGGGGAACGGGCGGGCCAGTCCATAGCATCAATGCCTTCCTCTTGCAGGAACTGCTGACACACTCCAGCCACATGAGGTCTAGCATTGTCTTGCATTAGGAGGAACCCAGGGCCAACCGCACCAGCATATGGTCTCACAAGGGGTCTGAGGATCTCATCTCGGTACCTAATGGCAGTCAGGCTACCTCTGGCGAGCACATGGAGGGCTGTGCGGCCCCCCAAAGAAATGCCACCCCACACCATGACTGACCCACCGCCAAACCGGTCATGCTGGAGGATGTTGCAGGCAGCAGAACGTTCTCCACGGCGTCTCCAGACTCTGTCACGTCTGTCACATGTGCTCAGTGTGAACCTGCTTTCATCTGTGAAGAGCACAGGGCGCCAGTGGCGAATTTGCCAATCTTGGTGTTCTCTGGCAAATGCCAAACGTCCTGCACGGTGTTGGGCTGTAAGCACAACCCCCACCTGTGGACGTCGGGCCCTCATACCACCCTCATGGACTCTGTTTCTGACCGTTTGAGCAGACACATGCACATTTGTGGCCTGCTGGAGGTCATTTTGCAGGGCTCTGGCAGTGCTCCTCCTGCTCCTCCTTGCACAAAGGCGGAGGTAGCGGTCCTGCTGCTGGGTTGTTGCCCTCCTACGGCCTCCTCCACGTCTCCTGATGTACTGGCCTGTCTCCTGGTAGCGCCTCCATGCTCTGGACACTACGCTGACAGACACAGAAAACCTTCTTGCCACAGCTCGCATTGATGTGCCATCCTGGATGAGCTGCACTACCTGAGCCACTTGTGTGGGTTGTAGACTCCGTCTCATGCTACCACTAGAGTGAAAGCACCGCCAGCATTCAAAAGTGACCAAAACATCAGCCAGGAAGCATAGGAACTGAGAAGTGCTCTGTGGTCACCACCTGCAGAACCACTCCTTTATTGGGGGTGTCTTGCTAATTGCCTATAATTTCCACCTGTTGTCTATTCCATTTGCACAACAGCATGTGACATTTATTGTCAATCAGTGTTGCTTCCTAAGTGGACAGTTTGATTTCACAGAAGTGTGATTGACTTGGAGTTACATTGTGTTGTTTAAGTGTTCCCTTTATTTTTTGGAGCAGTGTATATTAAGGCTATCTGTCTGTTACGGATATTGCCATAGCACAAGCAAGACACAGTCTACACACAAAATCTACACATTGCATTGGGACAAAACTAGCAGCATTTTGTGTGAAAATCCGGAACCGCAGGACACTCATTGGATTATCTTTCAGCCTCAGAGCTTTATCAGATTTAATAGTAGCCTCAGAGGCTGATAAATCAGGATGCTGATTTGTAGGCTGTTTCATGAGTAATGGAGACATATTAGCAGTCCAAGTGCCTTATAGGCTGATACATACATATGATATGAGTGGGTGAGCTCTATTCCTGCCAGGCTGATCAGATTCAATAGCAGCCTCAGAGGCTCATAAATCATGATGCTGCCATTTATGGTTTCATGTTGACTCAATCAACCACATCCCTCCTCTCTGCCGTAGTAAACTCTTGGATATTGTGTCATTCTTAATCCCTCTTTAGGGTCTTTAACTTCTCTGGGATAGGTGGGACGATAGCGTCCCACTTGGCCAAAATCCAGAAAAAATGTAGCGCGCCAAATTCAAATATATTACTATAAAAATCAATCTTTCCTGAAATCACACATGAAAGACACCAACTTAAAGCTACACATGTTGTGAATCCAGCCAACATGTCTGATTTCAAAAAGGATTTACGGGGAAAGTATACCAAACAATTATGTTAGCTCAGTACATAGCCACAGAGAAACACAGCCATTTCTCAGCAAAAGATAGTAGTCACAAAAAGCAGAAATAGAGATAAAATTATTCACTAACCTTTGATGATCTTCATCAGATGACACTCATAGGACATCATGTTACACAATACATTTATGTTTTGTTCGATAATGTGCATATTTATATCCACAAATCTCGGTTTATATTGGCGCCATGTTCAGAAATGCCTCCAAAATATCCGGAGTAATTGCAGAGAGCCATGTCAAATAACAGAAATACTCATCATAAACTTTGATGAAAGATACATGTTTTACACAGAACTAAAGATACACTTGTTCTTAATGCAACCACTGTGTCAGATTGAAAAAAAACTTTACGTAAAAAGCACACCATGCAATAATCTGAGACAGCGCTCAGATTTAACAACCTTTCTCCGCCATGTTGGAGTCAACAGAAATACGAAATTACATCATAAATATTCCCTTACCTTTGATTATGTTCATCAGAATGCACTGCCAGGAATCCTAGTTCCACAATAAATCGTTGTTTTGTTCGATAATGTCCATTACTTATGTCCAATTAGCTACTTTTGCTAGCATGTGTAGTACACGTGTCCAAACGCTCGCGCAGATGCAGGCAAACGTTGGACGAAAACTTCAAAAAGTTATATTACAAGTCGAATAAACTGGTCAAACTTAGTAGAGAATCAATCTTCAGGATGTTGTTATCATATATATCCAATAACGTTCCAACCGGAGCATTCCTTCATGTCTGTAGAAGTTATGGAACGCAAGGCGATATCATGAGGAAAGCACGTGACCAAGAACTGGTAATCTGCCAGATCAATGACTGAAACACCTCCCATCCGGCCCCACATCACACTAGAGGCTTCATTCAGCGTTCTACAGACTGTTGACATCTAGTGAAAGGCGTAGGAAGTGCAAACAGATCCATATATTACAGGGAATTGAATAGGCGATGACTTTAACATCGACCAGTCTCAGAATTCTCACTGCCTGTTTGGATTTCTTCTCAGGTTTTTGCCTGCCATATGAGTTCTGTTATACTCACAGACATCATTCAAACAGTTTTAGAAACTTCAGAGTGTTTTCTATCCAATAGTAATAATAATATGCATATATTAGCATCTGGGACAGAGTAGGATGCAGTTCACTATGGGCATGCAATTCATCCAAAAGTGAAAATGCTGCCCCCTATATCAAAGAAGTTAATGAAAAGACAACGTAGTATTATTATTTAGGTTTAGCTGTGTATGACCTGTATGTCCCATTTCTCTCTGCCTGGGTGTAACTGTGTGCATTTTGTCCCTTCAGTCACTCCATACCAAAAGCTAGAGCTCCTCTACTTCACTGAGTCTGGGGTTCCGGAATTCTAAAGGAGTCCTACGGGAATCCAATCTATTTACAGCTCTTGCAAAATTAGATTTTGTTTTCATTTCCTAAAAGAGGGACTGGGTTCATTTTATTTGAACCAGTCCAGTCAATTGTTGATTTACGGATGATGTTGATGAGGAAATCTGATGATTATGTCACATCTGCTCCTGCCACGCCCTCTAGTGCTCATCCGGTGTCTCCTTGACCTGCTGCCACTCCCCCAGTGCTCTCTCCCTCTCCGTGTGTGTGTGTGTGTGTGAGATTGTGTGGGCGGAGACAGGCGTGCTGGAGTCAGAACAGATCCCCACCAGCTGCAACATGTTCCATAATCAAGACCTCTACAAATACTCAGTCATGCCTCTTCCACACTGCCAGATCGTAATTTCTGCTCAGTCAATGTTTCTAGCCATTTGTTACTATTCAGATCCTGTTATCCTGTTGTGCCTGTTTTCCTTGCCTGATGCTGTTTTCCACTACAGTTCTGCCCACTCTGACTCTGGTCCCTGTCTCCAGTCCCACGTCTTGTCATCCTGCTACTCTGTCCTGGATTCCCCACTCTACTAATCCGTTGGATTCCCCTCCGGACCTGCTCACCCTGTCTCAACCCCTCTCGCTCCAGCCTCAGCCGCCACACCTGGTTTCCAGCAACCCGCCCGAGATTCCGCTGACCTGCCTTCCATCTTCCCTGTGTTTCAATCAATACCTCATCTCAGTCTGCTCTTAGGTTCCCCTGTTCCACTCCACATAACAGATTAAGATGTAAACCATGTTCGGTTATTTTGGAATTAATCTGCCAACCCTTTTTATCATAACACACTTCAAAAAAAATATATTTCCCTGTTTATATCATTTAACAAAAGTATAACATTCCCTGCATATTTCACTGCTAGTCCTGGCCATTGTTAGTGGGAATAGAGTGCCATTTCAGATGTACATACTCATTGCCGGCATGTTTATGTAGTAGAAGGATGCCATGACAACCAAGACTGATCCTGAACCGGAAGACTAACATGTCAATCTGCTTGTTGATGAAGGTCCTTCTGAGATAGGCACCGCTCAGATGTCTTAATCAGGTCATTGTTGATGAAGGTCCTTCTGAGATAGGCACCGCTCAGATGTCTTAATCAGGTCATTGTTGATGAAGGTCCTTCTGAGATAGGCACCGCTCAGATGTCTTAATCAGGTCATTGTTGATGAAGGTCCTTCTGAGATAGGCACCGCTCAGATGTCTTAATCAGGTCATTGTTGATGAAGGTCCTTCTGAGATAGGCACCGCTCAGATGTCTTAATCAGGTCATTGTTGATGAAGGTCCTTCTGAGATAGGCACCGCTCAGATGTCTTAATCAGGTCAAGCCCAGTTGTTTGGGAGTTGAGGTGTTTTGCAGATGAAACCATGAAAAGTCCATCTCAAGTCAGCCCTCTAGAACAAGCTCGATGTCTACTCTAGGGGGTATGCTTTCAGAATGTTGCAGATAGAAATGTAATGCATAGAATAATATACGATGCCACCCTCTTGAATAATAGATGGTTAGTCCACATTGTACATTCTTACAGTATTTCTATCGGCATTCTGCATGTTGTGTTTCACTTAATATGCCCTAATTAATTTGTGCTTTGTAAATATTTTTGTACTTGTTTTGATAAACCATACTGTCAGATAGTAATCCGTCTTACATACCAGATGATCCTAAAGGGACCTCATCTCATTCATGATTATCATGCACTAAATAGCTATGGACTATAGCAGCATAGCTGCAGGAAGTAGGGGTGCTGAGGGTACTGCATCACCTGCTGAGAATTCAGAATAAGAAAAACATTTTACACAAAAGTAGTGCACTGGGCCTTTACTAGTCCTGCCTTTACTAGAGGACAGATATAGCCGTCTGTAGCGTGGGCAATTTCTTTACGGGTAGTCCTGAATGAATCCTGAATAATGATGAGTGAGAAAGTTACATATGCATAATTATTATACCACCCAAAAATGTTTGGGTTAGCATGTCTTGGGAGTATGCTATTTGTGCGTCTAACGCTCACTCATCATTATTCACGATTCATTCAGGACTATCCATAGTCATGGTAGCATCCACATTAATGTAGCATGTAGTACATGCTCATACAGTACATTCGCACCCATTGACTTTTCCACATTTTGTTACGTTACAGTCTTATTCTAAAATTGATTAAATTGTGTTTTTTTGCCCTCATCAATCGACACACAATACCCCATAATGACAAAGAAAAAACATTTTTTTATTTTATTTTGCAAACTTATTAAAAACACAAAACTGAAATGTCACATTTAAATAAGTTTTCAGACCCTTTACTCAGTACTATGTTGAAGCACCGTTGGCAGCGATTACAGCCTTGAGTCCTCTTGGGTATGGCGCTACAAGCTTGGCACACCTGTATTTGGGGAGTTTCTCCCATTCTTCTCTGCAGATCCTCTCAAGCTCTGTCAGGTTGGATGGGGAGCGTCGCTGCACAGCTACAGTACATTCAGGTCTTTCCAGAGATGTTCGATCTGGTTCAAGTCCGGGCTTTGGCTGGGCCACTCAAGGACATTCAGACACTTGTCCCGAAGCCACTCTTGGCTGTGTGCTTAGGGTCATTGTCCTGTTGGAAGGTGAACCTTCACCCCCAGTCTGTGGTCCTGAGCGCTGTGGAGCAGGTTTTTATCAAGGATCTCTCTGTACTCTGCTCCGTTCATCTTTCCCTCAATCCTGACTAGTCTCCCAGTCCTTGCCACTGAAGAACATCCCCACAGCATGATCCTGCCACCACCATTCTTCACTGTAGGGATGGTGCCAGGTTTCCTCCAGATGTGACGTGATCTTTTTTCTCAAGGTCTGAGAGTCCTTTAGGTGCCTTTTGGCAAACTCCAAGTGGGTTGTCATGTGTGTTTTACTGAGGAGTGGCTTCTGTCTGGCCACTCTACCATAAAGGCCTGATTGGTGGAGTGCTTCAGATATGGTTGTCCTTCTGGAATGTTCTCCCATCTCCACAGAGAAACTCTGGAGCTCTGTCAGAGTGACCATCGGGTTCTTGGTCATCTCCCTGACCAAGGCTCTTCTCCCCCGATTGCTCAGTTTGGCTAGGCGGCCAGATCTAGGAAGATTCTTGGTGGTTTTAAACTTCTTCCATTCAAGAATGACGGAGGCCACTGTGTTCTTGGGGCCGTTAAATGCTGCAGAAAGTTTTTGGTACCCTTCCCCAGATCTGTGCCTCGACACAATCCTGTCTCGGAGCTCTACAGAAAATTCCTTCGACCTCATGGCTTAGGACCTTATATAGACAGGTGTGTGCCTTTCCAAATCATGTCCAATCAATTGAATTTACCACAGATGGATACAGTTGTAGAAACATCTCAAGGGTGATCAAAGGAAACAGGAGGCACCTGAGCTCAATTTTGAGTCTCATAGCAAAGGGTCTGAATACTTATGTAAATAAGATATTTCTGTTTTATAATTATTTATTTATTTACAGTTTTCGCTTTGTCGTTATGGGGATTGTGTGTAGACTGATGAGGGGAAAAAATATTTAATCCATTATAGAATAAGGCTGTAAAGTAACAAAATGTGGAAAAAGTCAAGGGGTCTGAGTACTTTCCGAATGCATTTGTCCCAATACTTTTGGTCCCCTAAAATGGGGTGAATATGTGCAAAAGTTCTGTAATTTCTAAACGGTTCACCTGATATGAATGAAAATACCCTCAAATGAAAGCTGTATCATTTCAAATCCAAAAGTGCTAGAGTACGGAGTCAAAACATCAAAATTTCTGTCACTGTCCCAATACTTTTGGAGCTCGATGTACTGCATATGAAGTCACCACTGAAGGATGTAATGTAGAACACCCCTAACTGTAACTGGTAAGACTCAAGCGTGTAAATGACAAACCAGACCAACACTAACGTCAGCCGTGCGCACTAGATCACCTGCTTGGTGTCGACGAACGGTGGCCATCCAACATTTAGAATCATTGGGATTTTTTTTTTTTTATCACAATATTCTATGGTCTGAGGCTGTGCAAGGTCGACGTTAGTGTTGGTCTGTCGTGTCCTTAATAAGGAACAAAGTAAGACGAGACAAGCCATCATCTTCAACAGCGCATTGATTGTCACTGGTCTAATTGAACATTGCCTCCACAGTGCTTCTATCAGAACGCACGCCGGGAAGAGAACCTGTGTGTTGGAATATAATAGCAAAACAACAAACAGCAGTGCTTAAATAAGAGTTAAAGTGCAACCCATTTCACCAGGAGGCAAATGTAAACAGGGGGAATCGTTTGTAGTCTTGGTAAGAGAACTCATGTCTCCACAGCTAAGGCAGGAAGTCCGCAGGGTGGTTTGGGTTTGGGACATAATCCTGGAGAGAATCACAACAGACATACAGTAAGTGGTGTTAGGGGATAGGAGGGCACCTTGCTGTGACTCAGCTCCTGCAGGGCTGACTCAGCTCCTGCAGGGCCGACTCAGCTCCTGCAGGGCCGACTCAGCTCCTGCAGGGCCGACTCAGCTCCTGCAGGGCCGACTCAGCTCCTGCAGGGCCGACTCAGCTCCTGCAGGGCCGACTCAGCTCCTGCAGGGCCTTCTACTCATACAGAGACAACCTGGACCCCCCCCACATCTACACTGATTGAAGTGGATTTAACAAGTGACATCAATAAGGGATCATAGCTTTTACCTGTGTTCACCTGGTCTGTATATGTCATGGAAAGAGCAGGTGTTCTTAATGTTTTGTATACTTTAAAGTAGAGGTCGACCGACTATGATTTTTCAACGCCAATACCGATTATTGGAGGACCAAAAAAGCCGATACCGATTAATCGTCCGATTTTTATATATATATTTGTAATAATGACAATTACAACAATACTGAATGAACAATGAACACATCAATAAAATATAGTCTCAAATAAAATAATGAAACATGTTTGTTTAATTTGGTTTAAATAATGCAAAACAAAGTGAAAGTAAAAGTGCTTTTTTCCGGATGCCCCAAACAATCGGAAAGGGAATTCATCAGAGAAAATGACTTTACCCCAGTCCTCAGCAGTCCAATCCCTGTACCTTTTGCAGAATATCAGTCTGTCCCTGATGTTTTTCCTGGAGAGAAGTGGCTTCTTTGCTGCCCTTCTTGACACCAGGCCATCCTCCAAAAGTCTTCGCCTCACTGTGCGTACAGATGCACTCACACCTGCCTGCTGCCATTCCTGAGCAAGCTCTGTACTGGTGGTGCCCCGATCCCGCAGCTGAATCAACTTTAGGAGACGGTCCTGGCGCTTGCTGGACTTTCTTGGGCGCCCTGATGCCTTCTTCACAACAATTGAACCGCTCTCCTTGAAGTTCTTGATGATCCGATAAATGGTTGATTTAGGTGCAATCTTACTGGCAGCAATATCCTTGCCTGTGAAGCCCTTTTTGTGCAAAGCAATGATGACGGCATGTGTTTCGCAGGTAACCATGGTTGACAGAGGAAGAACAATGATTCCAAGCACCACCCTCCTTTTGAAGCTTCCAGTATGTTATTCGAACTCAATCAGCATGACAGAGTGATCTCCAGCCTTGTCCTCGTCAACACTCACACCTGTGTTAATGAGAGAATCACTGACATGATGTCAGCTGATCCTTTTGTGGTGTAACGGATGTGAAATGGCTAGCTAGTTAGCGGGTACGCGCTACTAGCGTTTCAATCAGTTACGTCACTTGCTCTGAAACCTAGAAGTAGTGTTGCACCTTGCTCTGCAAGGGCCGCGGCTTTTGTGGAGCGATGGGTAACGATGCTTCGTGGGTGTCAGTTGTTGATGTGTGCAGAAGGTCCCTGGTTCGCGCCCGAGGTCGGGGCGAGGGGACGGTCTAAAGTTATACTGAGGGGGACATTGGACGCAATAGAGTCAAGAGGCGAGGGGGCAGTGGACTTTTTTCTGTCTATGATGGAATATACTCTGAAAAGACAAGGAACTTGCCAAGGTGTTTAGCACCACACCCCACAATGCCACATACACATCACACATTATTCTAAATGAAATCATAGGGTTTATTAGTGGGATTGTCACTGAGGAAGCTATGTGCGAGAACTAATTTTCCACTTAGAGAAACGTGTTCAGTCAGCAGGGAAGAAGCATGCTACACCGAATGAAAGCTTAACTAATTCAACTCACATTTGAGGGGGATCTTACAAAATGTTTTGGAGAGAATGGAATGATCGATTACTCAGGAAGTTCCACAGAGCATCAATGAGGCTGCAAGTGTTCAGAAAAGTCGAGTTCCAGTTCAAATAAGGAAATCAGTCAACTGAAATCAATTCATTAGGCTCTAATCCATGGATTTCACATGACTGGGCAGGGGCACAGCCACTGGGGAGCCAGGTCCAGCCAATCAGAATGAGTTTTTCCCTACAAAAGGGCTTTATTTTACGACAGAAATACTCCTCAGTACCATCAGCTGTCCAAGTGGCTGGTCTCCGATGATAACGCAGGTGAAGAAGCCGGATATGGAGGTCCTGGGCTGACGTGGGTACACGTGGTCTGCGGTTGGGTGGCCGGTCGGACGTACTGCCAAATTCTCGAAAACGACATGGTAGAGAAATCAACATTAAATTATCTGGCAACAGCTCTGGTGGACATTCCTGCTGTCAGCATGCCAATTGCAAGCTCTCTCAAAATTTGCCAGCATTGTGTTGTGTGACAAAACTGCACATTTTAGAGTGGCCTTTTATTGTCCCCAACACAAGGTGCACCTGTATAATGATAATGCTGTTCAATCAGCTTCTTGATATGCCACAGGTTGCCAGGTTGATGGATTATCTTGAAAAAGGAGAAATGCTCACTTACAGGGATGTAAACAAATTTGTGAACAAAATTTGAGAAAAGTAAGCTTTTTGTGCATATGGAAAATTTCTGAGACCTTTATTAATTTCAGCTCATGAAACATGGGACTAACACCTTACATGTTGCATTTATATTTTTGTTTAGTAGATTAGGTCATGCCTTAATTGATCTGATATTTAGTTTACTATGCCTACTACTTGGTACCTCTGTTTTGTTCTGTCCGCTGAGATAGACTACAGATTTTGCGCCAACCTCACTGTCACTCCAAAAGCACTCAATGATCTCAGAGTCTCGTAATTTTAACTTTGTTTATTGTGGTATAGTTCAATTCAATATCATTTCAATGCAAGAACCCCCAAAAATGTTGCCCTCTTGATGATTTCAACTACCCCCTTATCCTGGAAATGGGTCTGCCCAACACCAGAGCAATCGCATGCAAGGAACAGTGAACCATCGAGCCACAACAGCGCCAGAAAGCTGATGCCGAGAGGAAAAAAGGTAATATAGTTAGCATCTGTCTCTGCCTCATATTTCTGAACAGCTGAAATAAAAACTATGTGGTGATTTGAACAAACATTCCAAAACATACAATACCATTAAAAAGTTTGGACACACCTACTGATTCAAGGGTTTTTCTTTATTTTACTATTTTTTACATTGTACAATAATAGTGAAGACATCAAAACTATGAAATAACACATATGGAATCATGAAGTAACCAAAAAAGCATTAAACAAATGTAAATATGTTTTATATTTGAGATTCTTCAAAGTAGCCACGCTTTGCCTTGATGACAGCTTTGCACACTCTTGGCATTCTCTCAACCAGCTTCACCTGGAATGCTTTTCCAACACTTTTGAAGGAGTTCCCACATATGCTGAACACTTGTTGGCTGTTTTTCCTTCACTCTGCGGTCCAACTCATCCCAAACCATCTCAATTGGGTTGAGGTTAAGTGATTGTGGAGGCCAGGTCATCTGATGCAGCATTCCATCACTCTCCTTCTTGGTCAAATAGCCCTTACACAGCCTGGAGGTGTGTTTTGTGTCATTGTCCTGTTGAAAAACAAATGTTAGTCCCACTAAACGCAAACAAGACGGGATGGTGTATCACTGCAGAAATTTGTGGTAGCCATACTGGTTAAGTGTGCCTTGAATTATAAGTAAATCACTGGCAGTGTCACCAGCAAGCACACCATCACACCTCCTCCTCCATGCTTCAGGGTGGGAACCACACATGCGGAGATCATCCGTTCACCTACTCTGTGTCTCACAAAGACACAGCGGTTGGAGCCATTAATTTCAAATTTGGACTCATCAGACCAAATGACAGACCAGTGTCCATTGCTTGTGTTTCTTGGCCCAAGCAAGTCTCTTATTCTCAAAAAATCAAACATTATTTGTCACAAGTGCCGAATACAACAAGTGTAGACCTTACCGTGAAATGCTTACTAACAAGCCCTTAACCAACAGTGTAGTTCAAGAAGAGTTAAGAAAATATTTACCAAATAAACTAAAGTAAAAAGTTATAAAAAGTAACACAATAGCATAACAATAATGAGGCTATATACAGGGGGTACTGGTACTGAGTGAGTGTGCGGGGGTACAGGTTAGAAGTAATTTGTACATGTACAGTGCCTTGCAAAAGTATTCATCCCCCTTGGCGTTTTTCCTATTTTGTTGCATTACAACCTGCAATTTAAATAGATTTTTATTTGGATTTCGTGTAATGGACATACACAAAATAGTCCAAATTGGTTAAGTGAAATGAAAAAAATGACTTGTTGAAAAAAAAAAAAAAAAAAAAACGGAAAAGTGGTGGATGCATATGTATTCACCCCCTTTGCTATGAAGCCCCTAAATAAGATCTGGTGCAACCAATTACCTTCAGAAGTCACATAATTAGTTAAATAAAGTCCACCTGTGTGCAATCTAAGTGTCACATGATCTGTCACATGATCTCATTATATATACACCTGTTCTGAAAGGCCCCAGAGTCTGCAACTTTACTAAGCAAGGGGCACCACCAAGCAAGCGGCACCATGAAGACCAAGGAGCTCTCTAAACAGGTCAGGGACAAAGTTGTGGAGAAGTACAGATCAGGGATTATTATAAAAAAATATCAGAAACTTTGAACATCCCACGGAGCACCATTAAATCCATTATTAAAAAATGGAAAGAATATGGCACCACAACAAACCTGCCGAGAGGGCCGCCCACAAAAACTCACGGACCAGGCAAGGAGAGCATTAATCAGAGAGGCAACAAAGAGACCAAAGATAAACATGAAGAAGCTGCAAAGCTCCACAGAGGAGATTGGAGTAACTGTCCATAGGACCACTTTAAGCTGTACACTCCACAGAGCTGGGCTTTACGGATGAGTGGGCAGAAAAAAGCCATTGCTTCAAGAAAAATTTTTGCAAACACGTTTGGTGTTCGCCAAAAGGCATGTTGGAGACTCCCCAAACATATGGAAGAAGGTACTCTGGTCAGATGAGACTAAAATGTAGCTTTTTGGCTATCAAGGAAAACGCTATGTCTGGCACAAACCCAACACCTCTCATCACTCCGAGAACACCATCCCCACTGTGAAGCATGGTGGTGGCAGCATCATGCTGTGGTGATGTTTTTCATCTGCAGGGACTGGGAAACTGGTCAGAATTGAAGGAATGATGGATGGCGCTAAATACAGGGAAATTCTTGAGGGAAACCTGTTTCAGTCTTCCAGAGATTTGAAACTGGGACGAAGGTTCACCTTCCAGCAGGACAATGACCCTAAGCATACTGCTAAAGCAACACTCGAGTGGTTTAAGGGGAAACATTTAAATGTCTTGGAATGTTCTAGTCAAAGCCCAGACCTCAATCCAAACGAGAATCTGTGGTATGACTTAAAGATTGCTGTACACCAGCGGAACCCATCCAACTTGAAGGAGCTGGAGCAGTTTTGCCTTGAAGTATGGGCAAAAATCCCAGCGTCTAGATGTTCCAAGCTTATAGAGACATACCCCAAGAGACTTGTAGCTGTAATTGCTGCAAAAGGTGGCTCTACAAAGTATTGACTTTGGGGGGGTGAATAGTTATGTATGCTCAGGTTTTCTGTTTCTTTTGTCATATTTCTTGTTTGTTTCACAAGAAAAAATATTTTGCATCTTCAAAGTGGTAGGCATGTTGTGTAAATCAAATGATACAACCCCCCCCAAAAATCTATTTTAATTCCAGGTTGTAAGGCAACAGAATAGGAATAATGCCAAGGGGGGTGAATACTTTCGCAAGCCACTGTAGGTAGGGGTGAAGTGACTATGCATAGATAATAAACAGCGAGTAGCAGCAGTGTACAAAAAAATGGAGGGGTAGTCAATATAATAGTCCGGTGGCCATTTGATTAATTGTTCATCAGTCCTATGGCTTGGGGGTAGAAGCTGTTAAGGAGGCGTTTGGTTCTAGACTTGGCACTCCGGTACCGCTTTCCGTGCAGTAGCAGAGAAAACAGTCTATGACTTGGGTGACTGGAGTCTCTGACAATTTTATGGGCCTTCCTCTGACATCTCCTAGTATAGAGGTCCTGGATGGCAGGAAGCTTGCCCCCAGTGATGTACTGGGCCATACGCACTACCCTCTGTAGCGCCTTACGGTCAGATATCGAGCAGTTACCATGCCAGGCAGTGATGCAACCGGTCAGGATGCTCTCGATGGTGCAGTTGTAGACATTTTTGAGAATCTGAGGACCCATGCCAAATCTTTTCAGTCTCCTGAGGGGGAAAAGGTGTTGTCGTGCCATCTACAATGTATAAAATAGTAAAAATAAAGAAAACCCTTGAATGAGTAGGTGTGTCCAAACTTTTGACTGGTACTGTATATATATACACTGCTCAAAAAAATAAAGGGAACACTAAAATAACACATCCTAGATCTGAATGAATGAAATATTCTTATTAAATACTTTTTTCTTTACATAGTTGAATGTGCTGACAACAAAATCACACAAAAATGATCAATGGAAATCAAATGTATCAACCCATGGAGGTCTGGATTTGGAGTCACACTCAAAATTAAAGTGGAAAACCACACTACAGGCTGATCCAACTTTGATGTAATGTCCTTAAAACAAGTCAAAATGAGGCTCAGTAGTGTGTGTGGCCTCCACGTGCCTGTATGACCTCCCTACAACGCCTGGGCATGCTCCTGATGAGGTGGCGGATGGTCTCCTGAGGGATCACCTCCCAGACCTGGACTAAAGCATCCGCCAACTCCTGGACAGTCTGTGGTGCAACGTGGCGTTGGTGGATGGAGCGAGACATGATGTCCCAGATGTGCTCAATTAGATTCAGGTCTGGGGAACGGGCGGGCCAGTCCATAGCATCAATGCCTTCCTCTTGCAGGAACTGCTGACACACTCCAGCCACATGAGGTCTAGCATTGTCTTGCATTAGGAGGAACCCAGGGCCAACCGCACCAGCATATGGTCTCACAAGGGGTCTGAGGATCTCATCTCGGTACCTAATGGCAGTCAGGCTACCTCTGGCGAGCACATGGAGGGCTGTGCGGCCCCCCAAAGAAATGCCACCCCACACCATGACTGACCCACCGCCAAACCGGTCATGCTGGAGGATGTTGCAGGCAGCAGAACGTTCTCCACGGCGTCTCCAGACTCTGTCACGTCTGTCACATGTGCTCAGTGTGAACCTGCTTTCATCTGTGAAGAGCACAGGGCGCCAGTGGCGAATTTGCCAATCTTGGTGTTCTCTGGCAAATGCCAAACGTCCTGCACGGTGTTGGGCTGTAAGCACAACCCCCACCTGTGGACGTCGGGCCCTCATACCACCCTCATGGACTCTGTTTCTGACCGTTTGAGCAGACACATGCACATTTGTGGCCTGCTGGAGGTCATTTTGCAGGGCTCTGGCAGTGCTCCTCCTGCTCCTCCTTGCACAAAGGCGGAGGTAGCGGTCCTGCTGCTGGGTTGTTGCCCTCCTACGGCCTCCTCCACGTCTCCTGATGTACTGGCCTGTCTCCTGGTAGCGCCTCCATGCTCTGGACACTACGCTGACAGACACAGAAAACCTTCTTGCCACAGCTCGCATTGATGTGCCATCCTGGATGAGCTGCACTACCTGAGCCACTTGTGTGGGTTGTAGACTCCGTCTCATGCTACCACTAGAGTGAAAGCACCGCCAGCATTCAAAAGTGACCAAAACATCAGCCAGGAAGCATAGGAACTGAGAAGTGCTCTGTGGTCACCACCTGCAGAACCACTCCTTTATTGGGGGTGTCTTGCTAATTGCCTATAATTTCCACCTGTTGTCTATTCCATTTGCACAACAGCATGTGACATTTATTGTCAATCAGTGTTGCTTCCTAAGTGGACAGTTTGATTTCACAGAAGTGTGATTGACTTGGAGTTACATTGTGTTGTTTAAGTGTTCCCTTTATTTTTTGGAGCAGTGTATATTAAGGCTATCTGTCTGTTACGGATATTGCCATAGCACAAGCAAGACACAGTCTACACACAAAATCTACACATTGCATTGGGACAAAACTAGCAGCATTTTGTGTGAAAATCCGGAACCGCAGGACACTCATTGGATTATCTTTCAGCCTCAGAGCTTTATCAGATTTAATAGTAGCCTCAGAGGCTGATAAATCAGGATGCTGATTTGTAGGCTGTTTCATGAGTAATGGAGACATATTAGCAGTCCAAGTGCCTTATAGGCTGATACATACATATGATATGAGTGGGTGAGCTCTATTCCTGCCAGGCTGATCAGATTCAATAGCAGCCTCAGAGGCTCATAAATCATGATGCTGCCATTTATGGTTTCATGTTGACTCAATCAACCACATCCCTCCTCTCTGCCGTAGTAAACTCTTGGATATTGTGTCATTCTTAATCCCTCTTTAGGGTCTTTAACTTCTCTGGGATAGGTGGGACGATAGCGTCCCACTTGGCCAAAATCCAGAAAAAATGTAGCGCGCCAAATTCAAATATATTACTATAAAAATCAATCTTTCCTGAAATCACACATGAAAGACACCAACTTAAAGCTACACATGTTGTGAATCCAGCCAACATGTCTGATTTCAAAAAGGATTTACGGGGAAAGTATACCAAACAATTATGTTAGCTCAGTACATAGCCACAGAGAAACACAGCCATTTCTCAGCAAAAGATAGTAGTCACAAAAAGCAGAAATAGAGATAAAATTATTCACTAACCTTTGATGATCTTCATCAGATGACACTCATAGGACATCATGTTACACAATACATTTATGTTTTGTTCGATAATGTGCATATTTATATCCACAAATCTCGGTTTACATTGGCGCCATGTTCAGAAATGCCTCCAAAATATCCGGAGTAATTGCAGAGAGCCATGTCAAATAACAGAAATACTCATCATAAACTTTGATGAAAGATACATGTTTTACACAGAACTAAAGATACACTTGTTCTTAATGCAACCACTGTGTCAGATTGAAAAAAAACTTTACGTAAAAAGCACACCATGCAATAATCTGAGACAGCGCTCAGATTTAACAACCTTTCTCCGCCATGTTGGAGTCAACAGAAATACGAAATTACATCATAAATATTCCCTTACCTTTGATTATGTTCATCAGAATGCACTGCCAGGAATCCTAGTTCCACAATAAATCGTTGTTTTGTTCGATAATGTCCATTACTTATGTCCAATTAGCTACTTTTGCTAGCATGTGTAGTACACGTGTCCAAACGCTCGCGCAGATGCAGGCAAACGTTGGACGAAAACTTCAAAAAGTTATATTACAAGTCGAATAAACTGGTCAAACTTAGTAGAGAATCAATCTTCAGGATGTTGTTATCATATATATCCAATAACGTTCCAACCGGAGCATTCCTTCATGTCTGTAGAAGTTATGGAACGCAAGGCGATATCATGAGGAAAGCACGTGACCAAGAACTGGTAATCTGCCAGATCAATGACTGAAACACCTCCCATCCGGCCCCACATCACACTAGAGGCTTCATTCAGCGTTCTACAGACTGTTGACATCTAGTGAAAGGCGTAGGAAGTGCAAACAGATCCATATATTACAGGGAATTGAATAGGCGATGACTTTAACATCGACCAGTCTCAGAATTCTCACTGCCTGTTTGGATTTCTTCTCAGGTTTTTGCCTGCCATATGAGTTCTGTTATACTCACAGACATCATTCAAACAGTTTTAGAAACTTCAGAGTGTTTTCTATCCAATAGTAATAATAATATGCATATATTAGCATCTGGGACAGAGTAGGATGCAGTTCACTATGGGCATGCAATTCATCCAAAAGTGAAAATGCTGCCCCCTATATCAAAGAAGTTAATGAAAAGACAACGTAGTATTATTATTTAGGTTTAGCTGTGTATGACCTGTATGTCCCATTTCTCTCTGCCTGGGTGTAACTGTGTGCATTTTGTCCCTTCAGTCACTCCATACCAAAAGCTAGAGCTCCTCTACTTCACTGAGTCTGGGGTTCCGGAATTCTAAAGGAGTCCTACGGGAATCCAATCTATTTACAGCTCTTGCAAAATTAGATTTTGTTTTCATTTCCTAAAAGAGGGACTGGGTTCATTTTATTTGAACCAGTCCAGTCAATTGTTGATTTACGGATGATGTTGATGAGGAAATCTGATGATTATGTCACATCTGCTCCTGCCACGCCCTCTAGTGCTCATCCGGTGTCTCCTTGACCTGCTGCCACTCCCCCAGTGCTCTCTCCCTCTCCGTGTGTGTGTGTGTGTGTGAGATTGTGTGGGCGGAGACAGGCGTGCTGGAGTCAGAACAGATCCCCACCAGCTGCAACATGTTCCATAATCAAGACCTCTACAAATACTCAGTCATGCCTCTTCCACACTGCCAGATCGTAATTTCTGCTCAGTCAATGTTTCTAGCCATTTGTTACTATTCAGATCCTGTTATCCTGTTGTGCCTGTTTTCCTTGCCTGATGCTGTTTTCCACTACAGTTCTGCCCACTCTGACTCTGGTCCCTGTCTCCAGTCCCACGTCTTGTCATCCTGCTACTCTGTCCTGGATTCCCCACTCTACTAATCCGTTGGATTCCCCTCCGGACCTGCTCACCCTGTCTCAACCCCTCTCGCTCCAGCCTCAGCCGCCACACCTGGTTTCCAGCAACCCGCCCGAGATTCCGCTGACCTGCCTTCCATCTTCCCTGTGTTTCAATCAATACCTCATCTCAGTCTGCTCTTAGGTTCCCCTGTTCCACTCCACATAACAGATTAAGATGTAAACCATGTTCGGTTATTTTGGAATTAATCTGCCAACCCTTTTTATCATAACACACTTCAAAAAAAATATATTTCCCTGTTTATATCATTTAACAAAAGTATAACATTCCCTGCATATTTCACTGCTAGTCCTGGCCATTGTTAGTGGGAATAGAGTGCCATTTCAGATGTACATACTCATTGCCGGCATGTTTATGTAGTAGAAGGATGCCATGACAACCAAGACTGATCCTGAACCGGAAGACTAACATGTCAATCTGCTTGTTGATGAAGGTCCTTCTGAGATAGGCACCGCTCAGATGTCTTAATCAGGTCATTGTTGATGAAGGTCCTTCTGAGATAGGCACCGCTCAGATGTCTTAATCAGGTCATTGTTGATGAAGGTCCTTCTGAGATAGGCACCGCTCAGATGTCTTAATCAGGTCATTGTTGATGAAGGTCCTTCTGAGATAGGCACCGCTCAGATGTCTTAATCAGGTCATTGTTGATGAAGGTCCTTCTGAGATAGGCACCGCTCAGATGTCTTAATCAGGTCATTGTTGATGAAGGTCCTTCTGAGATAGGCACCGCTCAGATGTCTTAATCAGGTCAAGCCCAGTTGTTTGGGAGTTGAGGTGTTTTGCAGATGAAACCATGAAAAGTCCATCTCAAGTCAGCCCTCTAGAACAAGCTCGATGTCTACTCTAGGGGGTATGCTTTCAGAATGTTGCAGATAGAAATGTAATGCATAGAATAATATACGATGCCACCCTCTTGAATAATAGATGGTTAGTCCACATTGTACATTCTTACAGTATTTCTATCGGCATTCTGCATGTTGTGTTTCACTTAATATGCCCTAATTAATTTGTGCTTTGTAAATATTTTTGTACTTGTTTTGATAAACCATACTGTCAGATAGTAATCCGTCTTACATACCAGATGATCCTAAAGGGACCTCATCTCATTCATGATTATCATGCACTAAATAGCTATGGACTATAGCAGCATAGCTGCAGGAAGTAGGGGTGCTGAGGGTACTGCATCACCTGCTGAGAATTCAGAATAAGAAAAACATTTTACACAAAAGTAGTGCACTGGGCCTTTACTAGTCCTGCCTTTACTAGAGGACAGATATAGCCGTCTGTAGCGTGGGCAATTTCTTTACGGGTAGTCCTGAATGAATCCTGAATAATGATGAGTGAGAAAGTTACATATGCATAATTATTATACCACCCAAAAATGTTTGGGTTAGCATGTCTTGGGAGTATGCTATTTGTGCGTCTAACGCTCACTCATCATTATTCACGATTCATTCAGGACTATCCATAGTCATGGTAGCATCCACATTAATGTAGCATGTAGTACATGCTCATACAGTACATTCGCACCCATTGACTTTTCCACATTTTGTTACGTTACAGTCTTATTCTAAAATTGATTAAATTGTGTTTTTTTGCCCTCATCAATCGACACACAATACCCCATAATGACAAAGAAAAAACATTTTTTTATTTTATTTTGCAAACTTATTAAAAACACAAAACTGAAATGTCACATTTAAATAAGTTTTCAGACCCTTTACTCAGTACTATGTTGAAGCACCGTTGGCAGCGATTACAGCCTTGAGTCCTCTTGGGTATGGCGCTACAAGCTTGGCACACCTGTATTTGGGGAGTTTCTCCCATTCTTCTCTGCAGATCCTCTCAAGCTCTGTCAGGTTGGATGGGGAGCGTCGCTGCACAGCTACAGTACATTCAGGTCTTTCCAGAGATGTTCGATCTGGTTCAAGTCCGGGCTTTGGCTGGGCCACTCAAGGACATTCAGACACTTGTCCTGTCACTCTTGGCTGTGTGCTTAGGGTCATTGTCCTGTTGGAAGGTGAACCTTCACCCCCAGTCTGTGGTCCTGAGCGCTGTGGAGCAGGTTTTTATCAAGGATCTCTCTGTAGTCTGCTCCGTTCATCTTTCCCTCAATCCTGACTAGTCTCCCAGTCCTTGCCACTGAAGAACATCCCCACAGCATGATCCTGCCACCACCATTCTTCACTGTAGGGATGGTGCCAGGTTTCCTCCAGATGTGACGTGATCTTTTTTCTCAAGGTCTGAGAGTCCTTTAGGTGCCTTTTGGCAAACTCCAAGTGGGTTGTCATGTGTGTTTTACTGAGGAGTGGCTTCTGTCTGGCCACTCTACCATAAAGGCCTGATTGGTGGAGTGCTTCAGATATGGTTGTCCTTCTGGAATGTTCTCCCATCTCCACAGAGAAACTCTGGAGCTCTGTCAGAGTGACCATCGGGTTCTTGGTCATCTCCCTGACCAAGGCTCTTCTCCCCCGATTGCTCAGTTTGGCTAGGCGGCCAGATCTAGGAAGATTCTTGGTGGTTTTAAACTTCTTCCATTCAAGAATGACGGAGGCCACTGTGTTCTTGGGGCCGTTAAATGCTGCAGAAAGTTTTTGGTACCCTTCCCCAGATCTGTGCCTCGACACAATCCTGTCTCGGAGCTCTACAGAAAATTCCTTCGACCTCATGGCTTAGGACCTTATATAGACAGGTGTGTGCCTTTCCAAATCATGTCCAATCAATTGAATTTACCACAGATGGATACAGTTGTAGAAACATCTCAAGGGTGATCAAAGGAAACAGGAGGCACCTGAGCTCAATTTTGAGTCTCATAGCAAAGGGTCTGAATACTTATGTAAATAAGATATTTCTGTTTTATAATTATTTATTTATTTACAGTTTTCGCTTTGTCGTTATGGGGATTGTGTGTAGACTGATGAGGGGAAAAAATATTTAATCCATTATAGAATAAGGCTGTAAAGTAACAAAATGTGGAAAAAGTCAAGGGGTCTGAGTACTTTCCGAATGCATTTGTCCCAATACTTTTGGTCCCCTAAAATGGGGTGAATATGTGCAAAAGTTCTGTAATTTCTAAACGGTTCACCTGATATGAATGAAAATACCCTCAAATGAAAGCTGTATCATTTCAAATCCAAAAGTGCTAGAGTACGGAGTCAAAACATCAAAATTTCTGTCACTGTCCCAATACTTTTGGAGCTCGATGTACTGCATATGAAGTCACCACTGAAGGATGTAATGTAGAACACCCCTAACTGTAACTGGTAAGACTCAAGCGTGTAAATGACAAACCAGACCAACACTAACGTCAGCCGTGCGCACTAGATCACCTGCTTGGTGTCGACGAACGGTGGCCATCCAACATTTAGAATCATTGGGATTTTTTTTTTTTATCACAATATTCTATGGTCTGAGGCTGTGCAAGGTCGACGTTAGTGTTGGTCTGTCGTGTCCTTAATAAGGAACAAAGTAAGACGAGACAAGCCATCATCTTCAACAGCGCATTGATTGTCACTGGTCTAATTGAACATTGCCTCCACAGTGCTTCTATCAGAACGCACGCCGGGAAGAGAACCTGTGTGTTGGAATATAATAGCAAAACAACAAACAGCAGTGCTTAAATAAGAGTTAAAGTGCAACCCATTTCACCAGGAGGCAAATGTAAACAGGGGGAATCGTTTGTAGTCTTGGTAAGAGAACTCATGTCTCCACAGCTAAGGCAGGAAGTCCGCAGGGTGGTTTGGGTTTGGGACATAATCCTGGAGAGAATCACAACAGACATACAGTAAGTGGTGTTAGGGGATAGGAGGGCACCTTGCTGTGACTCAGCTCCTGCAGGGCCGACTCAGCTCCTGCAGGGCCGACTCAGCTCCTGCAGGGCCGACTCAGCTCCTGCAGGGCCGACTCAGCTCCTGCAGGGCCGACTCAGCTCCTGCAGGGCCGACTCAGCTCCTGCAGGGCCGACTCAGCTCCTGCAGGGCCTTCTACTCATACAGAGACAACCTGGACCCCCCCCACATCTACACTGATTGAAGTGGATTTAACAAGTGACATCAATAAGGGATCATAGCTTTTACCTGTGTTCACCTGGTCTGTATATGTCATGGAAAGAGCAGGTGTTCTTAATGTTTTGTATACTTTAAAGTAGAGGTCGACCGACTATGATTTTTCAACGCCAATACCGATTATTGGAGGACCAAAAAAGCCGATACCGATTAATCGTCCGATTTTTATATATATATTTGTAATAATGACAATTACAACAATACTGAATGAACAATGAACACATCAATAAAATATAGTCTCAAATAAAATAATGAAACATGTTTGTTTAATTTGGTTTAAATAATGCAAAACAAAGTGAAAGTAAAAGTGCTTTTTTCCGGATGCCCCAAACAATCGGAAAGGGAATTCATCAGAGAAAATGACTTTACCCCAGTCCTCAGCAGTCCAATCCCTGTACCTTTTGCAGAATATCAGTCTGTCCCTGATGTTTTTCCTGGAGAGAAGTGGCTTCTTTGCTGCCCTTCTTGACACCAGGCCATCCTCCAAAAGTCTTCGCCTCACTGTGCGTACAGATGCACTCACACCTGCCTGCTGCCATTCCTGAGCAAGCTCTGTACTGGTGGTGCCCCGATCCCGCAGCTGAATCAACTTTAGGAGACGGTCCTGGCGCTTGCTGGACTTTCTTGGGCGCCCTGATGCCTTCTTCACAACAATTGAACCGCTCTCCTTGAAGTTCTTGATGATCCGATAAATGGTTGATTTAGGTGCAATCTTACTGGCAGCAATATCCTTGCCTGTGAAGCCCTTTTTGTGCAAAGCAATGATGACGGCATGTGTTTCGCAGGTAACCATGGTTGACAGAGGAAGAACAATGATTCCAAGCACCACCCTCCTTTTGAAGCTTCCAGTATGTTATTCGAACTCAATCAGCATGACAGAGTGATCTCCAGCCTTGTCCTCGTCAACACTCACACCTGTGTTAATGAGAGAATCACTGACATGATGTCAGCTGATCCTTTTGTGGTGTAACGGATGTGAAATGGCTAGCTAGTTAGCGGGTACGCGCTACTAGCGTTTCAATCAGTTACGTCACTTGCTCTGAAACCTAGAAGTAGTGTTGCACCTTGCTCTGCAAGGGCCGCGGCTTTTGTGGAGCGATGGGTAACGATGCTTCGTGGGTGTCAGTTGTTGATGTGTGCAGAAGGTCCCTGGTTCGCGCCCGAGGTCGGGGCGAGGGGACGGTCTAAAGTTATACTGTTACATTGATGCTGTTGACCCGGATCACTGGTTGCTGCGGAAAAGGAGGAGGTTGAAAGGGGGGTGAGTGTAACGGATGTGAAATGGCTAGCTAGTTAGCGGGTACGCGCTACTAGCGTTTCAATCAGTTACGTCACTTGCTCTGAAACCTAGAAGTAGTGTTGCACCTTGCTCTGCAAGGGCCGCTGCTTTTGTGGAGCGATGGGTAACGACGCTTCGTGGGTGTCAGTTGTTGATGTGTGCAGAGGGTCCCTGGTTCGCGCCCGGGTCGGGGCGAGGGGACGGTTTAAAGTTATACTGTTACAGTGGCAGGGTTGAAATGCAGTGGAAATGTTTTTGGGGGATTCAGTTCATTTGCATGGCAAATAGGGACTTTGCAATTAATTGAAATTCATCTCATCACCCTTCATAACATTCTGGAGTATATGCAAATTGCCATCATACAAACTGAGGCAGCAGACTTTGTGAAAATTAATATTTGTGTCATTCTCAAAACTTTTGGCCACGACTGTAGTTTAGCGGCCAGCTATATAAACTTGTTAACATGGTTGAATTACCAGCCAGGGGGCCTCTGTTGATTTTGTTCGTCTCACTCAGATATCAAATAAAAAAACTGCAAGACATTTCTCTCCATCCTATTGTAAATTTGTATAGAATTGCAGGTAATTAGCTGTAAAACTGCAAATGTTCCTCTCCGTCCCATAGCAAAATTAGTAGAATTGCAGGAAATTAGTTATAAAATTGCAAAACCTTTCTCTCTGCCCCATGGCAAAATCTGTAGATGTGCAGCAAACTTGCTTTAAAACTGAAATATGGGAGGGGGGGGGGGGGGGTGTCTATAGCCTCGTGAGACCATCCTGAAATCTCCAGAGCTTCCACCGTTCTGCCTACAGTTTGAATCCACAAGTGAACCAGAGTGGAAGCTCGTGAGTTCAGCATGATCATGAGAGGGTACTATGACTATGAATTTGAGAGAGTAAACATTTCTCCTACGTCATTCTTCAGCATTATGTGGCAAGGCTACCATTTATGTTTCCATTAGGACTATGGAGTGCACCATTAAGTTGAAACAATATTATGTTACACAATATCAGATGCGTAACTGCAATGCTTCAGAGACACCATTCCTCTTATCACAGCGTTCCTTGCTGATGAATCACTAAGATTTCCTACATCTTGTCTTATTAGCCAATGATGTACTACCTGAGAGAGAAAATTACTTTTCTGTTATTTTAGACTCTTCTTACTTTTTCTTGTTATTCCTACCTTTCTTTGGACTAAATGACCGTTCCAATTGCTTTCAACTTGCAATCACTGTAGTCCTATGTAAACCAATTAGCCTGGCAAGCATATATATGTAAATATGTCAATTAATCATTGTGGCACTGAATTTTGAAAGGAGGCTGTCAGATACTTTCATTAAACTTACTTGTAGCACATGGAACCAGAAAAGTAACACTGCAGAATGAGGGACAACTGATTTGTCTTTATTCCTTTCATGTCACCGTCAAACATCACACATCTATAAGACAAAATATGTTGTGAAACAAAATAGTGCACCCAATCATTGATTGAAGAATGACTACAATTAAGGTCAGGTAGCATTCTTAACCCGATTCATATTGATACTGTAGACAAAATGTGCTCATGAAACCAATTTAAAGGCAGCATCTTGACTGAGTCTCTGAGGTTGCTATTGAATCTGATCAGCCTGGTAGGAGTAGAGCTCACCCACTGGATCATATGTATCAGCCTATAAGGCACCTTGACCACTAATATGCCTGCAAGGAGAATTGCTCATGAAACAGCCTACAAGACAGCATCCTGATTTATCAGCCTCTGAGGCTGCTATTGAATCTGATCAAGCTCTGAGGCTGAAAGATAATCTGATCAGCCTGTCAGGAATGGAGCACTGTATATTTTTATATTATCCACAAAACATGATGTGTCCCTTATAAGTATACACATATCAGTTATACAAGCTAACAACCAGCACAGATGACTAGCTAGCTAGCTAAAAATACTACCTAGCTAAATGAGCTTGCTAAGCAGCCCTACTAGCAAGCTAGCTAACAAATATAAAAAGATTGCTAATCTATAACAAACCAGTCTGATATATCAGTGATATATCAGTATAAAGTTGCCTTCATTTTGAAAGATGCTAGCTATATTACCTTTTTCCTCTAGGCTTCAGCTTTCTGGCTCTGTTTGAATGTGGCTTTGATGACTCATTGTTCCCTGCATGCGATTGGTTCTGGTCTTGGGGGCGACATGCAGCCTGTGAGAGAGTGCTGCATGTCTTCTTCTTCATCTTCTTCGGTGGGGTTTAACGGCTGTAGGCATCTAATATGTTGCATTAATGCCCCCAACTGGACTATAGTATAAATCCATTATACTTTGTGATACCCCAAAGATATATACCAACATTTTTATAATAATACACCCTTCTGACTACCCAATTCTACTAATTTGACCCTATCTGCTCCTGCACCATGCCAACGGTCTGGGAGGACAGGACATCATCTCTCAACACACTCTCTAACTCTTCAGAAGTCAAATCACGTACACCCAAATACTGCTGCTGCCAACACAACATCTATTTTCTGTGATTGACATTCCATTTCTGAGGTACAGTTGATAACCATTGCTATGAACGCTAAGAAGCCCACCTTACTGAAGCATATATTACTCATTGGCCTATTCCTCTGTGCTGGCACAGATCTACTACTCACAGGCATGTAACTTTTTTTTGGTCCACAAAATTTGTGCACAGGGCCTTTAATAGTCCTGTATTGGAGGATATATCCATCTGCAGTACCAGTGTGAGAAAAACTGTCGAAACTCATCTTTATCATAACCATGTCCATCAATACAAGGCTCAGGTTCCGAGATCCTCACCACACCTTCCACCTCACTTAAATCTCCCTCGTTCACTTCCATTTCAAATCAAATCAAATTTATTTATAAAGCCCTTCTTACATCAGCTGATGTCACAAAGTGCTGTACAGAAACCCAGCCTAAAACCCCAAACAGCAAGCAATGCAGGTGTAGAAGCACGGTGGCTAAGAAAAACTCCCTAGAAAGGTCAGAACTTAGGAAGAAACCTAGAGAGGAACCAGGCTATGAGGGGTGGCCAGTCCTCTTCTGGCTGTCCCGGATGGAGATTATAACAGAACATGGCCAAGATGTTCAAATGTTCATAGATGACCAGCAGGGTCAAATAATAATAATCACAGTGGTTGTTGAGGGTGCAACAAGTCAGCACCTCAGGAGTAAATGTCAGTAGGCTTTTCATAGCCGATCATTCAGAGTATCTCTACCGCTCCTGCTGTCTCCAGAGAGTTGAAAACAGCAGGTCTGGGACAGGTAGCACGTCCGGTGAACAGGTCAGGGTTCCATAGCTAATTTCCCAATCTGGCCCTCAAACCATCACGGTCACCTAATAATCCCCAGTTTACAATTGGCTCATTCATCCCCCTCCTGTCCCCTGTAACTATTCCCCAGGTCGTTGCTGCAAATGAGAACGTGTTCTCAGTCAACTTACCTGGTAAAATAAAGGATAAATAAAAAAATAAAAAAATAAAATAAAATGGCCGCAGGCAGAACAGTTGAAACTGGAACAGCAGCAAGGCCAGCATTTCACCTCCAGAACTCGGTCTGGTGGACAGCGCACCCTGTTTGTACTTGACCCCAGATTTCTTCTACACACCATCTTCATCTTCATCAAATTCCAATTCAGCCTCTGCTTTCCTCATTCTCTTCGACCTCTTCTTCCTCTTTTTCCTCCTCCATTCCTCCTTCGAAATCCACCTTTCCGTGTCCCTGTCCCAATATTTTTCTCCTCCTGGCTTTGCTAGCGGCCCGGTGGCATCCCGATGTAACTCCATCTCATAATCATCCTGTTCAACTCGAAAACGTGTCTTCTACAGGCGCCGACATTTTGAGAGAATGAGCAGTTGCACAACTCCCAACCAGCCTACTCTCTTCGAATGTTCTTTCAGAAAGGATCAAATTGCCTGCCAGGCGCTGTTCAGGGCTTAAATGCCCCACGAGCGCAATGATTTGGTAAAAAACTGCGTGCGCTTTTACGTGTAGGAGCAAGCATGACCAGAGATGACCAGGGCGCGTAGGATGTCGGCAAAGCTAGGGAACGTGCGGACAGACTTGTGCCACTATCGTATATAAATCGGCGACGAGAGAGGGAGGGGAACAAGTGCTGAACATTCTTCTTAGCATACAGTTCAGTTCGACACCAAAGGGAGATACGATAACCTATTTGGCACCAAACAGGAATTACGGTAAATAGCCTATATCATTTTACTATTGTGAAGTTAGCCAACATTTGTATTTGTTCATTTAGAATGAGAAGGGATGTGTTTGTAGACATATATTTATTTATAGACGTTAGTCAATAGTAGTCAACAGGAGGACGCTCTGTCAGAATTAGTGGGGTATAGAATAGAATAGGATGAAATGTAATGTATGCATGAAAATGAAACCTGTATCATCACCACTTTCTAAAATACATCATAATGTCAATATCAATCTAGGGAAACGTTGATTTCTTTCTCATTTGAAAATTTGAGTTGAAACTGATAGTGAGATGAGGGAGGAAGGAAGAAGAAGAGGGAGGGTTTTATCATCATATCTTTTGCTGCTCAAGCCAGATAGTCTACTGTGCAGTAGAGGTTGAATTTGTGCATCCACAGGTAAAATATACTCTGCTGTCTGTGCAGCTGCTAGGCTTGATGTGTTTCAGGTGTTTTAGTTCATCACTTGTAATGTATTAGAATGCTTCTGTTTTTATCTTTCTCTGCAGGTGGTTCCTCTGCAAACTGCTGTTTGGACTGCCTACATTGTTTACCTTGCAAATGAGAGCCTAGTTTTGGAAGGAGAAACTCTAACAAAGTATTTAACTTGGAGTTATTTGATCTTTCCTGAGGAAGTCAGACAGTGAAACATAATTCAAGATGGAGAATATGGAAGATGGGAAGGTAAGCAACACATTAGGTCTGTCATCATCTCTTTTCTCACATCTTCTCACATCTAGTATTCTCCCGTGCTTGACTTGGACTGAAATAGGTGCCGGTACTCATTTTTGGTGCTGGTACTATTTATATTTAGATGCAGGAACTCCACAATACTTTTGAGCTAATATTCTATAAAAGGTGCAGGAACTCAAGCAGTAGTAATTTTGAGATGCTGGTACTCAGCTCTGGTGAGCTACTGCCCAAGTCGAGTACTGGTCTTCTCACAGAGTTACTGATTACATCATATGATTTTATTCATTTATTCATGTTGCTTCTTTTTGTTGTTGTTGCAATTACAGTTAATGTTTCCTTCCACAACATAACAATGCAATTGAATTACATCACCATTTGAACCACATTAGTTACTCTACCGTCACACCAGTTGTGCAACAGTATTTCTACTACTACTCTTCTCCTCCACCTCTTTGTACATTATACATTAATTTATCTCTGGTGACTATTTCATAAACAATCCTCATCCACCAGCACTGTTTCCTGGGGAAGAGTAGAGCAATGTTTTTTTCCCTCCCTGTCTTTGTCTCCCTACCTTTAATGAGTCAGTCAGAGAATGGTATTTACGAGAAGGAGACGGGTGAACACTACTTTTCCTCTCTGGCATGTAGAAGAACAGGGGCTGGGGTGGAAGGGAAGTGGGAGAGGAGAGAGGAAAGAGGGAGAGAGAGGAAAGAGAGAGAGGGGGGATAGAGAAGGAGAAAGGGGATTGGCGGATGCTACAGATACAGGTGGCGTGTCTGAACTTGAGCGGGTCTGTTTTATTCTCTGGCCTGTACCTGCATGTAGGACTAGGAGAGACAGACAGAATGAGGGAAGAGAGAGTGATATGTAGTAAGGGGGGGTTTAGGAAATTATGTGTGAGGTGAGAGAAAGAGTCATATGATAGAGGGAGCAATAGTAATAGTAATAGTGTGACAGAGGGATAGAGTTATAAGCCCTTGTAAACAGTAGCTATGTGGAGATTATCCATTAGGCCTAGATTGGCCATCAGACACCCAATGATGAACCCTGTGACAGATCTCCATACATTGACTTAGCAACACAAGGCTTTCTTACTCTCTGTCACTTACATAAAGAGCCCCTAACAACACTGCTAACCTAGTCATGATTACACTCTTAACCACTCTAAAATACAGATGGATTGGATGCTTATTGTTACCAGATGCTTCTTCATATGGTTGTCTATCTACAACATGGCTTGTCTTTTGAAACAGGTTGCACACTGTTGGTTGTCTTTCTCTTCTTTGTGGCTGTTAGGCAATGAGACTTTCCTACCAACCGTTGATGTGAAATTCTGAAACAGGAAAGGGCCTTCCCCAAACTGTTACCACAAAGTTGAAAGCATAGAATCGTCTAGAATGTCATTGTATGCTGTAGTGTTAAGATTTCCCTTCTCTGGAACTAAGGGGCCTAGCCCGAACCATGAAAAACAGCCCCAGACCATTATTCGTCCTCCACCAAACTTTACAGTTGGCACTCTGCATTCAGGCAGGTAGCGTTCTCCTGGCATGCGCCAAACCCAGATTAATCCGTTGGACTGGCAGATGGTAAAGCATGATTCATCACTCCAGAGAACGTGTTTCCACTGCTCCAGAGTCCAATGGCTGCTAGCTTCACACCACTCCAGCCGACACTTGGCATTGCGCATGGTGATCTTAGGCGTGTGTGACTGCTCCGCCATGGAAACCCATTTCATGAAGCTCCCGACGATCAGTTATTGTGCTGACGTTGCTTTCAGAGGCAGTTTGGAACTCGGTAGTGAGTGTGGCAACCGAGGACAGACAATTTTTACATGCTAGGAGCTTCAGCACTCAGCGGTCCCGTTCTGTGAGCTTGTGTGGCCTACCACTTCGCGGCTGAGCCCTTGTTGCTCCTAGACGTTTCCACTTCACAATAACAGCACTTACAGTTGACAGCTCTAGTAGGGCAGAAATTTGACAAACTGACTTGTTGGAAAAGTGGCATCTTATGACGGTGCCACGTTGAATGTCACTGAGCTCTTCAGTAAGGACATTCTACTGCCAATGTTTGTCTACAGAGATTGCATGGCGATGTGCTCGATTTTATACACCTGTCAGCAACGAGTGTGGCTGAAATAGCCAAATATACTCATTTGAAGGGGTGTCCACATACTTTTGTATATGTAGTGTATATTGACTAACAGCACTGATGGGAAATGAGAAATGTTACAAATAGGGAGGTTCAAGACTCTCGTAAGACATCACAGTAAAATGGAGGGATGTATTGCAAAAGGAAATAGCAAAACGGTATTATACTGGGAAAGAAGTGTTAGTCTGTGGACATTGGAGGGTTGGAGTTAAAATCAGAATGAATGGTGGATTGGCCACTGTGGGTGAAAATCCAGCACTTGCAGAAAGATGAAATGAGGAATAGAGAGACAGAGAATCAGATGGACAGATAATAGGATGAGAAACAGAAGGACTTCATTATACATCAGAAATCATTTTTCCGGTCATGTGACAAACACACACACACATGCACACACACAGCAGGCAGGCACACATTGACATAAATGCACATGTTGATATATGGTTTGTGTAAGACATGTTGTGCTTGTCAACAAGCTTTACAGGCTTTTTAGTATAGTACAGTATGTATGGTATACACACACTCAACCATGCTACTTGCTGTTTATTATCTATGAGTCACTTTACCCCAACCTACATGTACATATTACCTCAATTACCTCGACTAACCTATACCCCCACACATTGACTCGGTACCGTTACCCCCTGTATATAGCCTTGTTACTGTTATTTTATTGTTGCTCTTTTATTTTTTACTTTAGTTTATTTAGTAAATCTTTTCTTAACAATTCTTTTCTCTTAAAACTGCATTGTTGGTTAAGGGCTTGTAAGTAAGCATTTCACAGTAAGGTCTACACCTATTGTATTCAGCGCATGTGACAAATACATTTGATTAGACACACACATACTGTAGTATTATGTACTGTCACACACTGTGCTCCTTACTCACTCAGCCACTCCCTTATTTAGTCATGTTATGAACTGTGACGGTATTCAGTACGGTAAATGATGTGCTCACACACTCTTTCTTGCTATCTTACTCAACTATCATGACACAAGGCGAGACCCAGATGCAGACGGTTGGAGTCTTACAGTGTTCCAAAGGGGTAGGCAAGAGAATGGTCGTGGACAGGCAAAAAGGTCTAAACCAGATCAGAGTCCAGGAGGTACAGAGTGGCAGACAGGCTCGGGGTCAAGTCAGGCAGAATGGTCAGGCAGGCGGGTACAAAGTCCAGAAACAGGCAAGGGTCAAAACCGGGAGGACTAGAAAAAGGAGAATAGCAAAAAGCAGGAGAACGGGAAAACCGCTGGTTGACTTGGAAAAACATACAAGACAAACTGGCACAGAGAGACAGGAAACACAGGGATAAATACACTGGGGAAAATCAGCGACACCTGGAGGGGGTGGAGACATTCACAAGGACAGGTGAAACAGATCAGGGCGTGACACTCAACATTAAAGCTGGAATCCTTAATGGTCAAACTGCCACGTCAGTTTGGGCTATCACAACAACAAAGAAGTTACTGGAAACAACGAACACTGTATTTTTTCCCTCAGACATCATTGCAGTGATAGAACAGCAGATTAGGTACTTAAATGTTTTTACCACGTTGGGCGATGCCCCTTTTTATTTATTTTTATTTAACTTTTATTTAACTAGAAAGTAAATTAAGAACAAATTCTTATTTATGATGACGGCCTACAAAAAGGCATAAGGCCTCCTGCAGGGTACGGGGACTGGGATTAAAAATAAAAATGTAGGACAAAACATACATCACGACAAGAGAGACACCACAACACTACATAAAGAGAGACCTAAGACAACAACACAGCATAGCAGCAACACATGACAACACAGCATGGTAGAAACACAATATGTCAACCAGTCCGTACCTCTGGCGTCAGTCAAAACACACTCACCATCCTGTCCTCCAGTCTGTACCTCTGGCAACAGTCAAAACACCCCCCAGCCTGTCCTCCAGCCCATACCTCTGGCAACAGTCAAAGCACACTCACCAGCCTGTCCTCCAGCCCATACCTCTGGCAACAGTCAAAACACACTCACCAGCCTGTCCTCCAGCCCGTACCTCTGGAGACGGTCCAAAACACACTCACCAGCCTGTCCCCCAGACCGTACCTCTGGAGACGGTCCAAAACACACTCACCAGCCTGTCCTCCAGACCGTACCTCTGGAGACAGTCAAAACACACTCACCAGCCTGTCCCCCAGACCGTACCTCTGGAGACAGTCAAAACACACTCACCAGCCTGTCCTCTAGCCCGTACCTCTGGAGACAGTCAAAACACACTCACCAGTCTGTCCTCCAGACCGTACCTATGGAGACAGTCAAAACTTGGTGACTTACACAACATCTGTTTTACACAAATCTATAAAGATTTACATAATCTCATGGGGATTATTATTTTGAAGGGGACCCTGTTTCACCGTCTTTACATATCTTACTTCACTTGTAGTAGGCCTATTTATTCAGTTTTCAGCTTGTTTTAGATGACTGGGTATTGTAATGTCACAAGGCCAGAGTGTCCTTCCTAGAGATATACAATATGCCTGATTAGTACTATCACAGAACATAACACTTTTATCAGTGTAACTTGGGTAATGAAACCCTTAGAGCATTTTATTCTTATGGCACCGGCATCTGTGTTTTTAGTGTTAGCCCAGGTTACCTCCGTATGTAGTCATTCTGTGTCAGTTGGTCTTTGATTTGAAATATGTTCCAGAACAAGGCCTTTAAGTTCTGCCTCCTACACATACAGTACCAGTCAAAAGTTTGGACACACCTACTCATTCAGTTTTTTAAATGTATTTGTACTATTTTGTACTATTTTATTTGTTCTATTTGTACTATAATCATAATCATTCACCTGGAATGAATTTCAATTAACAGGTGTGCCTTGGTAAAAGTTAATTTGTGGAATTTCTTTCCTTCTTAATGCGTTTGAGCCAATCAGTTGTGTTGTGACAAGGTAGTGGTGGTATCCAGAAGATAGCCTAGTTTGGTAAAAGTCCATATTATGGTAAGAACAGCTCAAATAAGCAAAGAGAAACAACAGTCCATCATTACTTTAAGACCTGAAGGTTAGTCAATCTGGAAAATTTCAAGAACTTTTAAAGTTTCTTCAAGTGCAGTCACAAAAACCATCAAGCGCTATGATGAAACTGGCTCTCATGATGACCGCCACAGGAAAGGAAGACCCAGAGATACCTCTGCTGAGGAGGATGAATTCATTAGAGTTAACTGCACCTCAGATTGCAGCCCAAATAAATGCTTCACAGAGTTCAAGTAACAGACACATCTCAACATCAACTGTTCAGAATAGACTGCGTGAATCAAGCCTTCATGGTTGAATTCCTGCAAAGAAACCACAACTAAAGGACACCAATAATAATAAGAGACTTGCTTGGGCCAAGAAACATGAGCAATGGACATTAGACCGGTGGAAATCTGTCCTTGGGTCTGATGACTCCAAATTTGAGATTTTTGATTCCAACCGCTTGGTCTTTGTGAGACGCAGAGTAGGTAAACAGATGATCTCCACACACTGTCTCACCGTGAAGCATGGAGGAGGTGGGATGGTGTGGGGGTGCTTTGCTGGTGACACTGTCTGTGATTTATTTAGAATTCAAGGCACACTTAACCAGCATGGCTACCACAGCATTCTGCAGCGATACGCCATCCCTGGTTTGCGCTTAGTTGGACAATGACCCAACACTCCTCCAGGCTGTGTAAGGGCTATTTGACTAAGAAGGAGAGTGATGGAGTGCTGCATCAGATGACCTGGCCTCCACAATCACCCGACCTCAACCCAATTGAGATGGTTTGGGATGAGTAGGACCGCATAGTAAAGGAAAAGCAGCCAACAAGTGCTCGGCAAATGTGGGAACTCCTTCAAGACTGTTGGAAAAGCATTCCAGGTGAAGCTGGTTGAAAAAATGTCAAGAGTGTTCAAAGCTGTCATCGAGGCAAAGGGTGGCTACTTTGTAGAATCTAAAATATAAAATAGATTTGTTTTTTTGGTTACTACATGATTCCATGTGTTATTTCATAGTTTTGATGTCTTCACTATTATTCTACAATGTAGAAAATAGCAAAAATGCAAACTTTTGTCCAAACTTTTGACTGGTACTGTATATTAGGACCGTTATGATTTTACGTTCCTGTACACACGTAGCCTATAGCTCATAACATTAAGACAAAGGAGATGATCGTGGACTACAAGAAAAGGAGGGCTGAGAATTCTCATCGATAGGGCTGTAGTGGAGCAGATTGAGAGCTTCAAGTTCCTTGGTGTCCACATCACCAACGAACTATCATGGTCTAAACACACCAAGACAGTCGTGAAGAGGGCACAATAAAGCCTATTCCCCCTCAGGAGACTGAAAATATTTGGCATGGGTCCTCAGATCTTCAAAAAGTTATACAGCTGCACCATCAACAGCATCCTTACTGGTTACATCACTGCCTGGTATGGCAACTTCTTGGCTTCCGACCGCAAGGCACTACAGTGGATAGTGCGTACGGCCCAGTACATCACTGGGGCCAAGCTTCCTGCCATCCAGGACCTCTATGCCAGGCGGTGTCAGAGGAAGGACCTAAAAATGGTCAAAGACTCCAGCCACCCTAGTCATAGACTGTTCTCTCTGCTACAGCAAGGCAAGCGGTACCGGAGCGCCAAGTCTAGGTCCAAAAGGCTTCTTAACAGCTTCTACCCCCAAGCCATAAGACTGCTGAACAGCTAATCAAATGGCTATCCGGACTACTTGCATTGACCTCTACCTTCATGTACATACTACCTCAATTATCTCAACTAACCTGTGCCCCCACACATTGACTCTGTACCGGTACCCTCTGTATATAGCCTCTCTACTGTTATTTTATTGTTGCTCTTTAATTATTCTTTTTTTTTCTCTTTAAATTTGTATTTATTGTTTTATTTCTACATTTTTTACTTCAGTTTATTTGAGTAAATACTTTCTTAACACTTTATTGTTGGTTAAGGTCTTGTAACTAAGCATTTCACTGTAAGGTTGTATTCGGCACATGTGACAAATACAATTTGATTTGAATTGAGTTGATTACAAGACTGTTTTCAATCTTCAAAACTAATTGTTTTATTTGTACCCATTGTGTTAAACTATGACAATTCTATTGCCTGACAGAAACAGTCTGGCCAGTCAAAGAACCAGAGTTACACATATCAGTACAAGAACAGACTGTTCAGTCCAGGACAATACAACACAAAGCACTCTGTCTTGGTGACACTGCTTTCACACTGTGATATAAAGGGAACTGCCAAAATAAAGGAAACACCAACATAAAGTGTCTTAACAAGGCATTGGGTCACCTCAAGCCAGAACAGTTTCAATGAACCTTGGCATATATTCTACAAGTGTCTGGACACCATTCTTCCACGAAAAATTCCATAATTTGGTGTTTTGCTGATGGTGGAGAAAAACTCAGGCACCTCTCCAGAACCTCCCGTAAGTGTTCAATTGGATGGGGGTACTGTCATCCTGGAAGAGACCACTCCCATCAGGTTAGAAATGATTCACCGTAGGTTGAAGGTGATCACTCAGAAAGGCTGGGTATTTATTGGTGTTTACCTTGCCCTCTATGGGATTGAGTGGACCTAAACCATGCTAGGAAAATGCACCTCCACACCATAACAGAGCCGCCAGCCCAGAACCTTAATTTACTGAAGTGTTTCCTTTATTTTGGCAGTTACCAGTATGCCCACTGTTCCCTCATATCAATCTATCAATGTCCTGTGCAGGTTCACTGAGCCTGTGTGTGATAATGTAATTGATACTGCCATGCCGTGTTATTGTGTCATTTTGGTGAAATATGTAGATATTAAGTCTGGTGACGTGGTGGACAGAGACCATATGACATAATACTGCTCTCCTGAGAGGAAGCTCACTGTGTCTCCTGTAGCAGACATACAGACTAAACCAGGGGTTCTCAACTGATGCTACCTCGGAACCCAAATTGAACCAGGTTGTCTCAGTTGCGACCCAATATTTGCATCGCAAAAAAGAATCGGCAATATATAATCTATAACTTTTTTAATGCTATATTAAAGGTAAATGTATATGACAAGTATATCTTGTATATGACAAGAGAACAATATTCCCACCTCTTTCATTGTCATTAATTACATTTTGCACAAATTCTTGATGAAGAATGTTAATAAACTCACTGGCTTGAGACCATAAAATCAACCAAAATAGTGCTGCTAATCTGTATATTGATAATACTGTGATTGAAGAAAGTTAGGTTAGGAGATGAAATTATTTACAAATGTAAATTCATTATAATTTCTACAGCCTACATCTGGTTTAAGTTGTTTAATTTTAGACTGGAGAATTTCTTCATTTAAAAAAACCACCCGCAACCCACTCAGACACCCACAACCCAATCTCCCGTGACCCAAATTTGGGTCAGGACCCACCAGTTGAGAATCACTGGACTAAACAACACCCATTGATTGGTTATAATGAAAGTCTGTTATGTGGAGCCGCTGGATATTTGACATCACTGCCTTATGCTGTGTTTATGTGTTCACGGTTGACAACTCCATTGTGTCCTCCTCCCAGAGCGCTAAGAACCTTGGCGTGATCCTGGACAACACCCTGTCGTTCTCAACTAACATCAAGGCGGTGGCCCGTTCCTGTAGGTTCATGCTCTACAACATTCGCAGAGTACGACCCTGCCTCACACAGGAAGCGGCGCAGGTCCTAATCCAGGCACTTGTCATCTCCCGTCTGGATTACTGCAACTCACTGTTGGCTGGGCTCCCTGCCTGTGCCATTAAACCCCTACAACTCATCCAGAACGCCGCAGCCCGTCTGGTGTTCAACCTTCCCAAGTTCTCTCACGTCACCCCGCTCCTCCGCTCTCTCCACTGGCTTCCAGTTGAAGCTCGCATCCGCTACAAGACCATGGTGCTTGCCTACGGAGCTGTGAGGGGAACGGCACCTCCGTACCTTCAGGCTCTGATCAGGCCCTACACCCAAACAAGGGCACTGCGTTCATCCACCTCTGGCCTGCTCACCTCCCTACCTCTGAGGAAGTACAGTTCCCGCTCAGCCCAGTCAAAACTGTTCGCTGCTCTGGCACCCCAATGGTGGAACAAACTCCCTCACGACGCCAGGTCAGCGGAGTCAATCACCACCTTCCGGAGACACCTGAAACCCCACCTCTTTAAGGAATACCTAGGATAGGATAAAGTAATCCTTCTAACCCCCCCCCCCCCCCCCCCCCCTTAAAAGAGTTAGATGCACTATTGTAAAGTGGCTGTTCCACTGGATATCATAAGGTGAATGCACCAATTTGTAAGTCGCTCTGGATAAGAGCGTCTGCTAAATGACTTAAATGTAAATGTAAATGTAAATGTTTATGTAGGAAATTGATATATTAGTGTCTGGTTCAAAGACGTATAAGGTTTTTCAAAGTAGCAAAAAAATTAAACAGCAATTACAAATTCCCTAAAAGGCTTTTTTATGTTCATTGGACAAATTCTAAAATCATATTCTAAAATCGATGAAAATACCTTTAACTTCATCCTTTGAGATTAGTTTTTGTCTCCCTGAGTCAACAAAACAAAGTTATTGTATTTTAATATGAAATACTGGTGTTATACGGTATGACAATATTTTGTTATCCTGAATACACTGGAACAGAATAGGATTCGCATCCATTAAATGTTATTAGTAGTCTATTAATAGTAGGCTATACAATGATAACACTTAATCAAAGTTTAAAAGTTAAATTAACTCCCTCTCCCTTTCTCTCTCAAACATGTTTTGTTACTATTTCCTTGCTAATGTTAATAATAATCACTTAACTATAATTTGAGCCTGCGGCAACACTTTACGTTGCATTAAGTTACATTATTACACGATTATTACATGATAGTTAATGTTGTATTTATGCATTGTTACACTGTAACTGGTACATTTCTATTCAATGCAGGTACACAAATGCAATTTCAAGATGCCTACACAAAATAGCTACATAAAATGCCCATCAAACTACTTCAATTCAAACTTGTACGGTCTTGATTTTTCATAAAGTGCCCCAAATATGAAGCAGCTATTAACTAATAGAAATCATAATCCATTTTTAATCCATAATTGTGTGTGTGTGTGTAATATTATATGAACTAATATAATCCATCAGTATTACCTTAACTGCAGTGCAATATAACATTAACTACAGTGTTGCTGACAGTAGCATGAAACCATGAAAACAATACCTTGCTTTTCTTCTGGCTAGTCTTTCCTCCCTAGCAACTGGGTCTGCGTTAATCTTTTGTCTGTGTCGTGCAGTCTTCTCCTTATTAGACAACGGCATCTACAGTATAAAGATAATGTGCCTTGAAAATACCTTAAAATGCCGTAAAATAGTTTAAAATGATAATATTCAGTATTAATACAACAAGTAAATATTAATTAAATATTAATTCAATTAAATGATTCAATGTTGTAAACTAGTGAAAACATGGGGTAACAAAGCTACTGTCATTCAGAATAACCGGTGATATTGTGGTATAACATGAAACTTTTGTTGTGCTGAAGGACAAGAGCATGATACTGAAGGATGGATTTCATACATAAACATATTTAACAAGCAGTTCCTTAGCCACCTACAGTTGAAGTCAGAAGTTTACATGCACTTAGGATGGAGTCATTAAAACTAATTTTTCAACCACTCCACAAATTTATTGTTAACAAACTATAGTTTTGGCAAGTCGGTTAGGACATCTACTTTGTGCATGACACAAGTAAAATTTCCAACAATTGTTTACAGACAGATTATTTCACTTATAATTCACTGTATCACAATTCCAGTGGGTCAGAAGTTTGCATACGCTAAGTTGACTGTGCCTTTAAACAGCTTGGAAAATTCCAGAAAATTATGTCATGGCTTTAGAAGCTTCTGATAGGCTAATTGACATCATCCATCTGTACAAACAATAGTACACAAGTATAAACACAATGGGACCACGCAGCCATCATACCGCTCAGGAAGGAGACACGTTCTGTCTCCTAGAGATGAACGTACTGTCACGACTTCTGCCGAAGTCGTTGCCTCTCCTTGTTCGGGCGGTGTTCGGCGGTCGACGTCACCGGTCTTCTAGCCATCATCGATCCATTTTTCATTTTCCATTGGTTTTGTCTTGTCTTCCCACACACCTGTTTTCAATCCCATCCATTACCTCTTGTGTATTTAACCCTCTGTTTCCCCTCATGTCTTTGTCAGAGATTGTTTCTTGTTAGTATTGTTTTTTATGTGTATAGGTGCGCGACGGGTCTTCGTACCCATATTTGTTTGTTCGTTTCTTATTAGTGTTATGGAGCATGTATTTGGACTTTCATTAAAAGACTCCATTTTACACTCCATTTGACTCTCCTGCGCCTGACTTCCCTGCCACCTATACACACGACTCAGACAGAATCTCTGACCATAATATGAAGTCAGCAGGAGAGGACACTACGCTCATGGAGGTGGAGGAACGCGTCCGGAAACAAACGGAGGAGATTGAATGTTTGACCGCAGTCATGGATCGCATTGTCCAGAATATGGACCGCTGGGAGAGACAGGGAGTTTCTCCAGCGCCTCCACTCCCACAACCAGGGTATTCCTTGAACACTTTTTCCCCTCCTGAACCGAACAAAATCCATTTACCCCTACCCATTGGATACAACGGAGATACTGCCTACCCATTGGATACAACGGAGATACTGCCGGCTGCCAGGGTTTCCTCCTTAAACTTAAGTTGTATCTGGCCACGGTCTCCCCAGTACCATCGGACCGTGAGAAGAGTTGCGCCCTCGTCTCATGCCTCACCAGGAAAGCCCGGGAGTGGGCCAGCGCTGTGTGTAGAGAGGAGGATGCGGCGTTGGACCATTTTGAGGAGTTCATCCGCCATTTCCGGATGGTATTCGACCACCCATCCGAAGACAAAGCGGCGGGTGAGCACCTCTATCATCTGAGGCAGGAGACGAGGAGTGCACAGGAGTTTGCTTTGGAGTTTAGAACCTTGGCTGCCGGCGCTGGATGGAGCGACAGGGCCCTGATCGACCATTACCGCTGTAGTCTACGCGAGGACGTCCGTCGGGAGCTGGCCTGTAGAGACACCACCCTCAACTTCGACCAGCTGGTGGACATGTCCATCAGGCTGGACAACATGCTGGCTACTCGTGGACGTCTAGATCGGGGTCTGGTTGTTCCATCCTCCCGCACCCTCTCTCCCGAACCTATGGAATTGGGAGGGATGGTGCGCAGGGAGACCGGAGGGGGCTCCCGCTCGAGCACCATCTCTGGTCGCAGAGATCACACTGCTGGTCGGTGCCGGGTTGGTTCCTCTGGGAATAGAGAAGGCAGGCAGGGCACTCTGGCATCACCCCAGGTGAGTAGGCACCATTCTCATCCAGAGCCCTCTGTTGCACTAATGTTTGTCTCTGTCACTTTTCCGGATTTTTCCCTGCATTCCCAGTATAAGGCGCTAGTAGATTCAGGGGCAGCTGGGAATTTCATTAATAAAGATTTAGGATCCCTATTGTTTCTGTGGATATGCCTTTCCCTATTCATGCCTTAGATAGTCGACCATTAGGTTCAGGGTTTATCAGGGAGGTCACCGCACCTTTGTGTATGATAACGCAGGAGGGTCACAAGGAGAAGATTAGTCTTTTCCTTATTGATTCTCCTGCGTATTCTGTGGTGCTAGGCCTACCCTGGTTAACTTGTCATAACCCCACTGTTTCTTGGCCACAGAGGGCTCTCACAGGGTGGTCGCGAGAGTGCTCAGGTAGGTGTTTAGGGGTTTCCGTTGGTGCTACTACGGTGGAAAGTCCAGACCAGGTCTCCACCGTGCGCATTCCCCCCGAATATGCCGATTTGGCTCTCGCCTTCTGTAAAAAGAAGGCGACTCAATTACCACCCCATCGACGGGGGGATTGTGCGATAGACCTCCTGGTAGACGCTGCATATCCCAGGAGTCACGTGTATCCCCTGTCGCAAGCGGAGACGGTGGCTATGGATACATATATCTCTGAATCCCTGCGTCAGGGGTTCATTCAGCCATCCATTTCACCAGCCTCTTCGAGTTTCTTTTTTGTGAAGAAGAAGGATGGCGGTTTACGCCCGTGCATTGATTATCGATGTCTCAATAAAATCACGGTGAAATATAGTTACCCGTTACCTCTGATAAATACAGTTATTGAGTCAATGAACGGGGCACGCTTCTTCACAAAATTGGATCTCAGGAGTGCGTACAATCTGGTGCGTATTCGGAAGGGTGATGAGTGGAAGACGGCATTTAGCACCACCTCAGGTCATTATGAGTACCTTGTCATGCCATATGGGTTGATGAATGCTCCATCAGTCTTCCAATCATTTGTAGATGAGATCTTCAGGGACCTGCATGGGCAGGGTGTAGTGGTGTATATCGATGATATTCTGATATACTCCGCTACACGCGCCGAGCATGTGTCCCTGGTGCGCAGGGTGCTTGGTCGCCTGTTGGAGCATGATCTATATGTCAAGGCTGAGAAATGCTTGTTCTTCCAACAATCCATCTCCTTCCTAGGGCATCGGATTTCCACTTCAGGAGTGGAAATGGAGAGCGACCGCATTACAGCCGTGCGTAATTGGCCGACTCCAACCACGGTAAAGGAGGTGCAGCGTTTTTTAGGGTTTGCCAATTACTACCGGAGGTTTATCCGGGGTTTTGGTCAGGTGGCTGCTCCCATTACCTCACTGCTAAAGGGGGGCCCGGTGCGCTTGCAGTGGTCGGCTGAGGCGACACGGCTTTTGGACACCTGAAGACTCTGTTTACCTCGGTGCCTGTGTTGGCTCATCCGGATCCCTCTTTGCCATTCATAGTGGAGGTGGACGCATCCGAAGCTGGGATAGGAGCAGTGCTCTCTCAGCGTTCGGGTGTGCCACTGAAGCTTCGCCCCTGTGCTTTCTTTTCGAAGAAGCTCAGCTCGGCGGAGCGAAACTATGATGTGGGGGACCGAGAGCTGTTAGCTGTCGTACAAGCCTTGAAGGCGTGGAGGCATTGGCTTGAGGGGGCTAAACACCCTTTTCTCATCTGGACTGACCACCGCAATCTGGAGTACATCCGGCAGGCGAAGAGACTGAATCCTCGCCAGGCAAGGTGGGCCATGTTTTTCACTCGTTTTGTGTTTACCCTTACTTACAGACCAGGCTCCCAGAACGTCAAGGCAGACGCATTGTCTCGGCTGTATGACACAGAGGAGCAGTCCATGGATCCCACTCCCATACTCCCAGCTTCGTGTTTGGTGGCGCCAGTAGTGTGGGAGCTGGACGCGGACATTGAGCGGGCGTCACGTGCAGAGCCCTCTCCTCCTGAGTGTCCAGCTGGTCGTCTGTACGTTCCGTCTGCTGTCCGCGACCGATTGATCTATTGGGCTCACACGTCACCCTCCTCTGGTCATCCTGGGATAGGTCGGACGATGCGCTGTCTTGATGGGAGGTACTGGTGGCCCACTTTAGCCAAGGACGTGAGGATTTACGTTTCCTCCTGCTCGGTGTGCGCCCAGTGCAAGGCTCCTAGACACCTGCCCAGAGGTAAGCTTCAACCTTTACCCGTTCCTCAACGGCCGTGGTCGCACCTGTCGGTGGATTTTTTGACTGATCTTCCACCTTCACAGGGTTACACCACGATCCTGGTCGTTGTGGATCGGTTTTCGAAGTCCTGTCGTCTCCTCCCTTTGCCCGGTCTCCCTACGGCCTTACAAACTGCAGAGGCCCTGTTTACACACGTTTTCCGGCACTATGGGGTGCCTGAGGATATAGTGTCTGATCGGGGTCCCCAGTTCACATCAAGGGTCTGGAAGGCGTTCATGGAACGTCTGGGGATCTCGGTTAGTCTTACCTCAGGTTTTCACCCCGAGAGTAATGGGCAGGTGGAGAGAGTTAACCAGGATGTGGGCAGGTTTTTGCGGTCCTATTGCCAGGACCGGCCGGGGGAGTGGGCACACACTCTGCCCTGGGCAGAGATGGCCCAGAACTCGCTACGTCACTCCTCCACTAACCTCACTCCTTTTCAATGTGTATTAGGGTATCAGCCGGTTCTGGCTCCTTGGCATCAGAGCCAGACCGAGGCTCCTGCGGTGGACAATTGGTTTCGGCGCGCTGAGGAAACCTGGGAGGCAGCCCACGTCCACCTTCAGCGCGCCATAAGGCGCCAGAAAATTGGCGCAGACCGTCGCCGCAGTGAGGCCCCGGTGTTCGCACCAGGGGACAGGGTCTGGCTCTCGACCCGAAACCTGCCCCTCCGCCTGCTCTGCCGGAAGCTGGGTCCGCGGTTTGTGGGGCCGTTTAAAGTCCTGAGGAGAGTGAACGAGGTATGTTATAGGTTACAACTGCCCACTAATTACCGTATTAACCCCTCGTTCCATGTGTCTCTCCTCAGGCCGGTGGTGGCTGGCCCGCTCCAGGAGGCTGAAGTGCGTGAAGTTCCTCCGCCTCCTCTTGACATCGAGGGGGTCCAGGCGTACTCTGTTCGATCCATTTTGGATTCGAGACGTCGGGCGAGGGGCCTTCAGTACCTCGTGGACTGGGAGGGGTACGGGCCGGAGGAGAGATGCTGGGTTCCGGTGGAGGACGTTTTAGATCCTTCTATGTTAAAAGAATTCCACCGCCTCCATCCGGATCGCCCTGCACCTCGCCCTCCAGGTCGTCCCCGAGGCCGGTGTCGACGCGCTGCTGGAGCCGCGCGTCAGGGGGGGTACTGTCACGACTTCTGCCGAAGTCGTTGCCTCTCCTTGTTCGGGCGGTGTTCGGCGGTCGACGTCACCGGTCTTCTAGCCATCATCGATCCATTTTTCATTTTCCATTGGTTTTGTCTTGTCTTCCCACACACCTGTTTTCAATCCCATCCATTACCTCTTGTGTATTTAACCCTCTGTTTCCCCTCATGTCTTTGTCAGAGATTGATTCTTGTTAGTATTGTTTTTTATGTGTATAGGTGCGCAACGGGTCTTCGTACCCATATTTGTTTGTTCGTTTCTTATTAGTGTTATGGAGCATGTATTTGGACTTTCATTAAAAGACTCCATTTTACACTCCGTTTGACTCTCCTGCGCCTGACTTCCCTGCCACCTATACACACGACTCTGACACGTACTTTGGTGCGAAAAGTGCAAATCAATCGCAGAACAACAGCAAAGGACCTTGTGAAGATGCTGGAGGAAACCTAACCTGAAAGGCCGCTCAGCAAGGAAGAAGCCACTGCTTCAAAACCGCAATAAATAAGCCAGACTACGGTTTGCAACTGCACATGGGGACAAAGATTGTACTTTTTGGAGAAATGCCCTCTGGTCTGATGAAACAAAAATAGAACTGTTTGGCCATAATGACCATCGTTATGTTTGGAGGAAAAAGAGGGATGCTTGCAAGCCGAAGAACACCATCCCAACCATGAAGCACGGGGGTGGCAGCATCATGTTATGGGGTGCTTTGCTGCAGGAGGGGCTGGTGCACTTCACAAAATAGATGGCATCATGAGGCAGGAAAATTAGATAGAACATTTTGTGGCTATATTGAAGCAACATCTCAAGACATCAGTCAGGGAGTTAAAGCTTGGTCGCAAATGAGGTCTTCCAAATGGACAATGACCCCAAGCATACTTCCAAAGTTGTGGCAAAATGGCTTAAGGACAACAAAGGTAGTGGAGTGGCCATCACAAAGCCCTGACCTCAATCCTATAGAAAATGTGTGGGCAGAACTTAAAAAGCGTGTGCGAGCAAGGAGTCCTACAAACCTGACTCATTTATACCAGCTCTGTCAGGAGGAATGGGCCAAAATTCAACTTATTGTGGGAAGCTTGTGGAAGGCTACCCAAAACGTTTGACCCAAGTTAAACAATTTAAAGGCAATGCTACCAAATACTAATTGAGTGTATGTAAACTTCTGACCCACTGGGAATGTGATGAAAGAAATAAAGCTGAAATAAATCATTCTCTCTACTATTATTCTGACATTTCACAATCTTAAAATAAAGTGCTCCTAACTGACCTAAGACAGGGAATTTTTACTAGGATTAAATGTCAGGAATTGTGAGAAACTGAGTTTAAATGTATTTGGCTTAGGAGTATCTAAACTTCCGACTTCAACTGTATATAAAGTAATGACCTTGACCTATAAAGATTATCCTTACTTTTCATATTTAATATAGCTTTTTTATAAAATAGTAACATTAAAAGTATGTTTTCTGTGTTGTACTGAAAGACATGCGTTTTTGGTACAAAGGTTACTAGAGGTTGAAAAGGTGAAATCATCAAATATTTCAGAGAGATTTACTCACCTCATCACATTGATAGAGGGTCTTCAATAGGTCTTCTTTGTGATGTCACACACTGTCACATGATTACCATCATGTGATATGCTTTAAAATTGCTTTTTACCTTTGTGATACTGAATGACATTGATGAAGGGCAAAAGTCCAGACAAAGGTTATTCAAGTTTTAAAATATTTTTTAGATACTGTATGTTGCCCATTATTCTATATATTGTTGCAAACACAAAAACAATTATGCCATGGGTGTTCATTTATATTTTTAGAATGAATTTCTAAATTTTAAAAACACTATTGTCATTAGAATTTGAACCCGGAAAGTTACACTGAAGGACATTTTGACACAACTCCCTTAGTTTAATAGTTTGCAACACAAATATTTATGGGTCAAAAGAAGGGTAAGAGTTGAGTGATTTAATATTATATTTATACATATTTCTCTTTTTATGTTGAATGAATGGCCTTCGGACACCAAATGTAAATGTCTCGTCTTTGACCCATCTATGTGTAATAGTGTGTGTCATAAAGAGTAGCCTACCTTTGTGTAATAATAACTGATACTGTCATGTCACTTTCCTATAGCCTACATTCTCTGTAAAGTGATGTGGTATTTCAGATGAGTAGGTTTTGGTCCTTTAAAAGAGACCACATCAAACAGGGTTTCTTTCACTGGTCTGGCCCAGGGCTTTGTATAGCAGACTTTCATTATAACCAATCAGCTTGGTGCTGCTATGTTGCCCAGCTTTAAATTAAATAAATATTTAACATTTATTTAACCAGGTAGGCCTTTGCAACTGCGACCTGGCCAAGATAAAGCAAAGCAGTGTGACAAAAACAACAACACAGAGTTACACATAAACAAACGTACAGTCAATAACACAATAGAAAAATCTATGTACAGTGTGTGCAAATGTAGAAGAGTAGGGAGGTAAGGAAATAAATAGGCCATAGAGGTGAAATAATTACAATTTAGCATTAACACTGGAGTGATAGATGTGTAGATGATGATGTGCAAGTAGAGATACCGGGGTGCGAAAGAGCAAGAGGATAAATAACAATATGGGGATGAGGTAGTTGGGTGCACTATTTACAGATTGGCTGTGTACAGGTACAGTGATTGGTAAGCTGCTCTGACAGCTGATGCTTAAAGTTAGAGAGGGAGATAGAAGTGATTTTTGCAATTTGTTCCAGTCATTGGCAGCAGAGAACTGGAAGGAAAGGCAGTCAAAGGAGGAATTGGCTTTGGGGATGACCAGTGAGATATACCTGCTGGAGCGCGTGCTATGGGTGGGTGTTGCTATGGTGACCAGTGAGCTGAGATAAGGCGGGGCTTTACCTATCAAAAACGTATAGATGACCTGGAGCCAGTGGGTTTGGCGATGAATATGTAGTGAGGGCCAGCCAACGGGAGCATACAGGTCGCAGTGGTGGGTAGTATATGGGGCTTTGGTGACAAAACAGATGGCACTGTGATAGACTGCATCCAATTTATTGAGTAGTGTTGGAGGCTATTTTGTAAATTACATCGCCGAAGTCAAGGATCGGTAGGATAGTCAGTTTTATGAGGGTATGTTTGGCAGCATGAGTGAAGGATGCTTTGTTGCGAAATAGGAAGCCGATTCTAGATGTAATTTTGGATTGGAGATGCTTAATGTCTGGAAGGACAACTGACTAGCATTCACCAAAAAGCCACAGCTAAAAAGAAAAAATCTTCATGCCAGATGATTTCACTTGGTATTTGTTTAAGTAGTAGTTAGTATTAGCATATTAACGCATATTGGACTGGTATAACAGCCGAACCCCATACAATAGGCCTCAACAGTAGAATAAAGTAGCATAAATCCATAGTAGCATAGAGTCTCTATTCTTCTCACAGTCCATCCTCACAATCCTGATCGACTCCGGGTCGATCAGGATTGTGAAAGATGGTTCCATTTCCACTGTTTTGTAACACTTAGGCTAGCGTGGCAGTGTAGACAGTGACAGCTTGTGAATGCTCAGAGAGAAAGCAGAAGAGAGGGAGAACAATCACAAACAGAATGGTTCATTGTGTATTTTCTACTGTCACTGGGAACAACAAGAGCTTTGTGGGCTAAGACACTGGCTATGATGACAATGACAGAATTATTGTACACTACATCTCCATCCATATGCATTAGACCAGTGGATATCTAATTTCCTGTTTCTCTCTCTCTCTCTCTCTCTCGCGCGCGCGCGCTATCCCTTTCTCTGTCACTTTCTTGTTCTTATCTGTTCTCTCTTTCTATTATTTTAACACCCCTCTCCCTCCATCACCCCCTTTTCTCTCCCTGATTTCCCTCTCCCTCTCTCTCTTCCTCCCTCTATCTCCTCCATCCCCAGAAGAAGAAGGGAGTGACCTGTTACCTCCTCTACTGCATCACTACAGCGGTCATCGGCTCCCTGCAGTTCGGATACAACACTGGAGTCATCAATGCCCCTGAGCAGGTGTGTGTGTGTGTGTGTGTGTGTGTGTGTGTGTGTGTGTGTGTGTGTGTGTGTGTGTGTGTGTGTGTGTGTGTGTGTGTGTGTGTGTGTGTGTGTGTGTGTGTGTGTGTGTGTGTGTGTGTGTGTGTGTGTGTGTGTGTGTGTGTGTGTGTGAGTTGGATGGATGTGCTGCTGTTTTCAACTTTGTCTCCCTCTTGTGGACAGTCAGTGGCAGTACTCATGTGTATTGACTATAACAGTCAGGGCTGGAACGGTGCTGGAACAAATGCCTGCACCCTCTGTACATCTCCAGGACTAGGATTTTAGACCACTTGTCTAAATCCTCAGTGATATTCCCACCCTTTAACCTCTGAAGGTTCTAAGTCTGTCATCTCCACTCTCAGAAACTGCGACGGTTCTTCCAGAATGTGTCTATGGATCGTTATGGAGACCCCTTCTCCTCTGGGACTAACACCATGGTTTGGAGCTTCGCTGTGGCCATCTTCAGTGTGGGGGGCATGGTTGGGTCCTTGTCTGTGGGGGTCATGGTGGACAAGTTTGGGAGGTGAGTTAAGGACTAATGATACAAAGCAATGCAGATGTACAGTAAATGTGTGTGTGGAAGTGGTTTTGTATCTGTAATGACTTTGTAGTGTTTTATTTTATTTTATTCCCAGCACCACAATGAGAGGTGTGCGGCATGTAAATATCTGCTCTCAAAGATCAACCAAGGGCCCTTAGTCGATTCGGTGCTGTAATGTTAATTGAGGCTGTAATTTTAATTGAGGTCTTACCTCCTAACCTGGCCTACTCTCACCTCACTTCATCACTGTTTATTTAGCAGGCAATTCATGGTCTCTGGCAGGGCACTGGACTAAATGGCTTCCCTCCATCTTTCTAACCACCACACATTTTTTTCCCTCCCACTTTCTTTCTTTTCTTTCCCCTTTTCCTATCCTCCTCTCTCTCTCTCTCTCTCTCTCTCTCTCTCTCTCTCTCTCTCTCTCTCTCTCTCTCTCTCTCTCTCTCTCTCTCTCTCTCTCTCCCCCCCCCCCCCCCCCCCCCCCCCCCCCCCCCCCAGGCGTAAGTCCATGCTCCTGGCCAACGTGCTGGCCCTTCTGGGTGGAACTCTGATGGGTCTGTCCAGCCTGTGTAAGTCCTTTGAGATGGTCATCATTGGCAGGCTGGTCATTGGCGTGTTCTGTGGCCTGTGTACGGGACTGACGCCCATGTACGTGGGAGAGCTGGCCCCCACGCACCTCAGGGGGGCCTTCGGCACCCTCCACCAGCTGGGAGTGGTCATTGGCATCCTGGTGGCACAGGTACCACAGAGAGGACCAGGCACTGGTTCACTTTCATTTAGGCTATTTTGTTTATTGTAATTAATTGAACTTAATGTTAATGAGGTTATGTTATTGATGCTGTTCATTTCACTGAATGTAATTGACCGATCTCCTTTTTCTGTACAATCAAGTCAGTTAAATCTGTTTTAGTTTGAGCATGACTTTTCTACTACCTTAAGCTTTAACCCTGGCCATCCTGTTGTCCCTCTCTCTGCTCTGTAGGTCTTTGGTCTGGAGTTTCTGCTGGGGTCAGACTCCCTGTGGCCCCTCCTGCTGTCCCTGACGGCCATCCCTGCTGTGGTGCAGAGCATCATGTTGCCCTTCTGCCCAGAGAGCCCCCGCTACCTCCTCATCAGCCTCAACCAGGAGGAGGAGGCTCGCAAAGGTCAGGGAGAGGAGACATGTTACTGATCATATTACACATAGGAGATGTTACTGATCATATTACACATAGGAGGTGTTACTGATCATATTAAATAAAGGAGATATTACTGATCATATTACACATAGGAGATGTTACTGATCATATTACACATATGAGATGTTATTGATCATATTACACATAGGAGATGTTACTGATCATATTACACATAGGAGATGTTACTGATCATATTACACATATGAGATGTTACTGATCATATTACACATAGGAGATGTTACTGATAATATTAAATAAAGGAGATGTTACTGATCATATTAAATAAAGAAGATGTTACTGATCATATTACACATAGGAGGTGTTACTGATCATATTACACATAGGAGGTGTTACTGATCATATTACACATAGGAGATGTTACTGATCATATTACACATAGGATATGTTACTGATCATATTACACATAGGATATGTTACTGATCATATTACACAGGAGATGTTACTGATCATATTACACAGGAGATGTTACTGATCATATTACACATAGGATATGTTACTGATCATATTACACATAGGAGGTGTAACTGATCATATTACACATAGGAGATGCTACTGATCATATTACACATAGGATATGTTATTGATCATTATAAATAAAGGAGATGTTACTGATCATATTAAACCTAGGATATGTTACTGATCATATTACACATAAGATATGTTACTGATCATATTACACATAAGATATGTTACTGATCATATTAAATAAAGGATATGTTACTGATCATATTAAATAAAGGAGATGTTACTGATCATATTAAATAAAGGAGATGTTACTGATCATATTGCACAGCACTCATTTAGGGGACTTTTTTATTTGACTGTTTACTTAGAAACTATGTGGTGTAAAAGTAATTACATGACAATTACTCTGTTGTTTATTTGGGATTCATTAGTATCCGAAAGTACCTAGTATTTAAAAAATCTCTCTCCCTCCCTCCAGCCCTGGTGCGTCTGCGTGGCTGTGAGGACGTAAGTGATGACATCCAGGAGATGAAGGAAGAAGGGATGAAGATGGCCATGGAGAAGAAGGTCACTATTCCAGAACTCTTCCGCTCACCATCCTACCGTCAACCAATTATCATTGCCATCATCTTGCAGCTCTCCCAGCAGCTTTCTGGCATCAACGCGGTGAGTAGACTACAACTCCCACAATGCAACATAATTAGGGCCAGGAGTTATTCCATACTACATAATTGAACTAAGTAAAACATCAGGGAAAAGCCTTTAAGAAGGACAGAGAGTTTTTCCTTCTCTTAATCCATGACCCCTGATCTAACAATACATGACAGGTGGAAGCAATATGGTGGAAACCTATCCAGCCCTTTTATAAATTAGTAATGAAGGAAAGGAGATGAGGAAAGAGAAGCATAGCCACAGATTTCAAAATAATAAGTTCACAATGCGCCTTTCTAGATAAAGTTATTGAGTATAGGCATATGTAGTAGGACGTGTAATGTTGCAACTCTCACAGTTCTACAGAAGTTACAGTTCAACGTTAGAATACTGAAACTAAATGATTCAGTGAAGAGATGCCAACATACAGAGACTGTCAAGGCACCACCTCCTCTTCAGCCCAGAGGCTGAGGAAGGAAGCGTTTGATTAAGTGGAATGGATGTAGCATAATAACATGATTGGCTAGCGAGATGATCACCCTAAGATCTAATGGAGATGGCGCAATGGTCTTTAGACTGGGCCTAATTCAGATGGATGTTAGAGGGCACTTTTACTGAACAATGTGTTTGTTTCATATGATTGTGTTTTGCTTTTCGTGTTTTGTTTGCTTTTCATGTATTTTGTAATTGATGTGTATATAGATATGTATAGTGAAACTGTTGTTTATTGATGTGTTCATGCAGGGCTCATCTGCTAAAGAGACAGTGGTCTCAGCATGACTCCCTTCTTAAATAAAGGTTACATAAAACAATTATAAATCCAGCATCAATCAAACCCAGATGGCCACAGAACACAGTGAAACAACAGCCCTCTCTCTGTCTGTAGGAGTAAACATGGGTCAACAACAACTAGATTTAACTAGATGCATATCCTCATATTGGTTATGAATGTAGTAAGCAACCTCTCCCTCTCTCCTACTTCCTCCTCAGGTATTCTACTATTCGACAGGTATATTTGACACTGCCGGGGTGACCCAGCCCATCTACGCCACTATAGGAGCTGGGGTGGTCAACACTCTATTCACAGTGGTATCTGTAAGTATTTTAACACATATCTGGTCACGTATAATAATACAGAAATAGTACAGTTTGATAGTGCACTACCTTGGACCAGACTATATGAAATGTGATACCCTTGGACACATTCTAAGCACTTCCTTGTTTGATTCACAGCTCTTCCTGGTGGAGAGGGCGGGACGAAGGACCCTGCACCTCATCGGATTGGCTGGAATGGCTGTCAGTGCTCTGCTCATGACCATCTCTCTCTCATTGGTGGTGAGTTTCAATCTCGGCTGTCCATCATTTCAATTGTCAAGAACCCGACAATAACTATTCTTTTCACACCATAAATATCCTTGACTGGATTTTATTCCACTGCTTAATATGTTTGATCCCTCCATTCCTTCCCTCCTCTCTGAGTAGAAGACCAACCCGTCTCTGAGCTACCTGGCCATCGTGGCGGTGTTTGCCTTCGTGGCCAGTTTTGAGATGGGTCCAGGTCCTATCCCATGGTTCATAGTTGCTGAGTTGTTCTCCCAGGGGCCTCGGCCTGCAGCTATGGCCGTCGCCGGCTGCTCCAACTGGACCGCCAACTTCCTGGTCGGGCTGGGCTTCCCCAAACTGGAGGTTGGTTCTTCTTCCTCATCCTACCCCTCTTACTACAGACACCTATGTATATGTATCAAGATAAATTTGCAGGCCTCAAAGCTGAATGAATGGGATTGGCACCGTTATAAGACCAAAACATCAGACAAACTTTACAGCTTAGATTGTGTTACTCTCTAACCTCCTCTCTCTCTCTCCTTTACAGGAGCTGTGTGGTCCTTACGTCTTCATCATCTTCATGATCTTCCTCATATTCTTCTTCGTCTTCACCTACTTCAAAGTTCCGGAGACCAAGGGGCGGACCTTTGACGACATTGCCAAAGGATTCGCCGGCACTGCAGGAGCACAATCTCCTCCCCCAGAGGGCATGGTCACCCTGCCCGTCTCCCCGACGACGGAGAAAGTCCCAATGGTTGAGTTTCCGACGGAAGAGAAATAAAAGAAGTGATCGTCAGCGAATCCGTAGATAGTGTAACAGTTAGAGAACAGGGTTACAGGGTTAGACAAGCCCCTTGTGCATAGATACTGTAGTGTAGGGAGTTTAAAACAAAACTTTATTGTCCATTTGAGGTTGAATTGGACTTTTAAAGTGCAGGACTAGAGATATGCACTGTTGTGGAGAGGAGCTTCCATATGAAATAGCAGCTTGGTGTTTGGGTGTGTGTATAGTGTGTGTTGGGAATAGGGTTGGGGATGATCATGCAGGCATCATGAGAGTGCGTGTCAAAGAGGAGTTATGTTTACTGTGTGTCAGTGTGTGCATGTGTGTGTGCCTTCAGTCATTTTCATTTAAACTGCCTAAAGTATTTATTACTGTAAGTTATTAATGATCATTTGTAATTAGCTTTTAGCAATGCCCAAGTAATTTATGACATTTATTTTTAGCTGACTTAACTCATAGACGCCAATCATTAGTTAATCAATGACCATTTTTACTACTACTTTTTAATGATTGACATTACAAGTAAAAACCTTTATAATATTAGCATTTATGAGGATAAACATTCCAACAAATATGTTCAGTAATAAACTTCCCGTATTGTCCTTCACTTGGGTTAAAATGGGAATAGGATTTGGGTTGATGTGTACTGAGGTCAGTGGGTTTGGTAGTACAGTACGGGAACCTAAAAATCCTCTCTGCCTGGTGTATCCTAAGCTGGCCTATCTGTCTCTCTTCCTGGTGTATCCTAACCTGGCCTATCTGTCTCTCTGCCTGGTGTATCCTAACCTAGCCTATCTGTCTCTCTTCCTGGTGTATCCTAACCTAGCCTATCTGTCTCTCTTCCTGGTGTATCCTAACCTAGCCTATCTGTCTCTCTTCCTGGTGTATCCTAACCTAGCCTATCTGTCTCTCTTCCTGGTGTATCCTAACCTGGCCTATCTGTCTCTCTTCCTGGTGTATCCTAACCTGGCCTATCTGTCTCTCTTCCTGGTGTATCCTAACCTGGCCTATCTGTCTCTCTTCCTGGTGTATCCTAACCTAGCCTATCTGTCTCTCTTCCTGGTGTATCCTAACCTAGCCTATCTGTCTCTCTTCCTGGTGTATCCTAACCTAGTCTATCTGTCTCTCTTCCTGGTGTATCCTAACCTGGCCTATCTGTCTTTCTGCCTGGTGTATCCTAACCTGGCCTATCTGTCTCTCTTCCTGGTGTATCCTAACCTAGCCTATCTGTCTCTCTTCCTGGTGTATCCTAACCTAACCTATCTGTCTTTCTGCCTGGTGTATCCTAACCTAGCCTATCTGTCTTTCTGCCTGGTGTATCCTAACCTGGCCTATCTGTCTCTCTTCCTGGTGTATCCTAACCTAGCCTATCTGTCTCTCTTCCTGGTGTATCCTAACCTAACCTATCTGTCTTTCTGCCTGGTGTATCCTAACCTAGCCTATCTGTCTCTCTTCCTGGTGTATCCTAACCTAGCCTATCTGTCTCTCTTCCTGGTGTATCCTAACCTGGCCTATCTGTCTTTCTGCCTGGTGTATCCTAACCTAGTCTATCTGTCTCTCTGCCTGGTGTATCCTAACCTGGCCTATCTGTCTTTCTGCCTGGTGTATCCTAACCTAGCCTATCTGTCTCTCTTCCTGGTGTATCCTAACCTAGCCTATCTGTCTCTCTTCCTGGTGTATCCTAACCTAGCCTATCTGTCTCTCTTCCTGGTGTATCCTAACCTAGCCTATCTGTCTTTCTGCCTGGTGTATCCTAACCTGGCCTATCTGTCTTTCTGCCTGGTGTATCCTAACCTAGGCTATCTGTCTCTCTTCCTGGTGTATCCTAACCTGGCCTATCTGTCTCTCTTCCTGGTGTATCCTAAACTAGCCTATCTGTCTCTTTGCCTGGTGTATCCTAACCTAGCCTATCTGTCTTTCTGCCTGGTGTATCCTAACCTAGCCTAACTGTCTCTCTGCCTGGTGTATCCTAACCTAACCTATCTGTCTCTCTGCCTGGTGTACCCTAACCTAGTCTATCTGTCTCTTTGCCTGGTGTATCCTAACCTAGCCTATCTGTCTCTCTGCCTGGTGTATCCTAACCTAGCCTATCTGTCTTTCTGCCTGGTGTATCCTAACCTAGCTTTTACGTCTCTGGAGACTGACCTTGAACTGTCACAGAGACTCAGCAGCACGGACGTGTCTCTCCCTGAACACTGAGTCAGCTAGAACACTGGCATGGCTCACCCACATCTGTGGCTTCTGTCTGCCTCATCAGACTACATACAGTACAGGCTCACAATGCCTGGCTGGCCTATCATAGCTATGCTAATGAGGAGTTCAGTAGTAACATTTCTTCAAGTCTCCAAATAGTACATGAAACATAGATTCTGGGTTTGGCCAGTATGATAGTAGAATTATTTGACAGCATGATAACAGTTTCTTCAAGACAGTTAGATTGAGAGAATGTGTGGAGGAACTTTGAAGAATCTCAGATGTACTCTAATTCATGTATCAGATAGGGGTAGAGGCAATATATGGAGCAAAGCCATTCGACCTCTATGGAACAATGACATTCATCCACTACTAGTACTTGGAAAGTCTACATTGACCTCAGTATGATGTATAGTGGCTACACAGTTTTTGGAGTGAGATCTCACAATCTACTAAAGACAACTGTGTGTAACATGAGCTGTGATTGCTTTGTGTGTGAAGACTTCTATATATTCTATATATCATAGAATTAAGCCCTCTACCAAATAGAATTTATCATAGACTAGATCTAACCTTTATATTTTTAATCAGACCGTTTCTAAGAGTGAATTTCTAGTCATTTTCACAACTTACCAAGTGTGAAGTATATGATCACAGTAGAAGACGATATATGATTTTCTAGGAACATAGATTTGTTAGGAACATCCTGAAAATAGTTGTTCCAACAAGGTGTCTACCGTTAAATGAGAGTATATACCAACCCTAAAGTAATAGTATTTATTGTGACAACAACATGCTAAAAGTGTCTAAAAATCTTGAAACTTCAGTGGTGTAATATAGTATTGTGATTGTGGAGTCTTGTGTAGGTTTTGACCAGGTTAGTTGTTGTTATACATGGCTGTAAGTTATTTCTACTATATTGTAGCTAGTGTACATTCCATAATGGTGGCAAATATCTTCTCTGTGTCTCATACAGTATCTACTAATACTTTTCTGTTGTATTATTACTCATGTGATGTTGTTACTCATTGATAACTGAGCACTTTTCTACCTTTTGGCCTAAAACAACATTTGACCTATCATCACTTTGGCAATCTGGCTTTTCTTTGTCGGTTGTGAATGTGGTGTGTACATATACAGTATGTTAATATGTGTCTGTTACAAAATACATTCCTGTTATGATAGCTTTCCTCATAGCTTTCATAACTCATTTCATAATGTTTCTGGCACTGCTGCTTGCACTCTGCACATACTACTGAATGTTGCTATGGTGATGTACTCTACCATTCTCTGCCATACATATTGTGCTAACATGATGTTAATGTGTATATTATGAATGCAGTGGTTCAATGGGCGCTCTTGTGTATTAATAAAAAAATTTAGTATGTAAATGTTCCACTGTACAGGAGATTTTTATTTCTTTAAAAATGACCTTTATTGGCCCAATAATTAATCATTACAACATTCTTTTCATTTTAACAACCTAGATAGTTAAAGACAAGCCGCCCTCCTCATCCACTGTACATAAAAAAACCTGACGCCCCACACCCCTACAAAACCCCCAGAGAGAGAGAGAGAGAGAGAGAGAGAGAGAGAGAGAGAGAGAGAGAGAGAGAGAGAGAGAGAGAGAGAGAGAGAGAGAGAGAGAGAGAGAGAGAGAAGAGAGAGGGGAGAGAGGAGAGAGAGAGAGAGAGACTACTGTATAATTATTGTTCTATTATGTTGTAATAAAGAGTCACTCAAGCCCTATAAATATGTTTTTATTTTAAAGGGAATCTGTGAATTTTTGTACCATTGAAAAACCAGAAGTCTGATATTCTCAGTAGGTTTTTTTCGAGAATGTTTTGTGCTCTGTCTTTGTAATGCTCGTCATAAAACAACAACATTCGTCTTTACACTTTCCTTGTATCTGTGTGTGTATATCAACCTCACTGTATGTATTCTGTGTGTGTATATCAACCTCACTGTATGTATCTGTGTGTGTATATCAACCTCACTGTATGTATCTGTGTGTGTATATCAACCTCACTGTATGTATCTGTGTGTGTATATCAACCTCACTGTATGTATTCTGTGTGTGTATATCAACCTCACTGTATGTATTCTGTGTGTGTATATCAACCTCACTGTATGTATTCTGTGTGTGTCTATCAACCTCACTGTATGTATCTGTGTGTGTATATCAACCTCACTGTATGTATTCTGTGTGTGTATATCAACCTCACTGTATGTATTCTGTGTGTGTATATCAACCTCACTGTATGTATTCTGTGTGTGTATATCAACCTCACTGTATGTATTCTGTGTGTGTATATCAACCTCACTGTATGTATTCTGTGTGTGTATATCAACCTCACTGTATGTATTCTGTGTGTGTATATCAACCTCACTGTATGTATTTTGTGTGTGTATATCAACCTCACTGTATGTATTCTGTGTGTGTATATCAACCTCACTGTATGTATTCTGTGTGTGTATATCAACCTCACTGTATGTATTCTGTGTGTGTATATCAACCTCACTGTATGTATTCTGTGTGTGTATATCAACCTCACTGTATGTATTCTGTGTGTGTATATCAACCTCACTGTATGTATTCTGTGTGTGTATATCAACCTCACTGTATGTATTCTGTGTGTGTATATCAACCTCACTGTATGTATTTTGTGTGTGTATATCAACCTCACTGTATGTATTCTGTGTGTGTATATCAACCTCACTGTATGTATTCTGTGTGTGTATATCAACCTCACTGTATGTATTCTGTGTGTGTATATCAACCTCACTGTATGTATTCTGTGTGTGTATATCAACCTCACTGTATGTATTCTGTGTGTGTATATCAACCTCACTGTATGTATTCTGTGTGTGTATATCAACCTCACTGTATGTATTCTGTGTGTGTATATCAACCTCACTGTATGTATTCTGTGTGTGTATATCAACCTCACTGTATGTATCTGTGTGTGTATATCAACCTCACTGTATGTATTCTGTGTGTGTATATCAACCTCACTGTATGTATTCTGTGTGTATATCAACCTCACTGTATGTATTCTGTGTGTATATCAACCTCACTGTATGTATTCTGTGTGTGTATATCAACCTCACTGTATGTATTCTGTGTGTGTATATCAACCTCACTGTATGTATCTGTGTGTGTATATCAACCTCACTGTATGTATTCTGTGTGTGTATATCAACCTCACTGTATGTATTCTGTGTGTGTATATCAACCTCACTGTATGTATTCTGTGTGTGTATATCAACCTCACTGTATGTATTCTGTGTGTGTATATCAACCTCACTGTATGTATCTGTGTGTGTATATCAACCTCACTGTATGTATTCTGTGTGTGTATATCAACCTCACTGTATGTATTCTGTGTGTGTATATCAACCTCACTGTATGTATTCTGTGTGTGTATATCAACCTCACTGTATGTATTCTGTGTGTGTATATCAACCACACTGTATGTATTCTGTGTGTGTATATCAACCTCACTGTATGTATTCTGTGTGTGTATATCAACCTCACTGTATGTATTCTGTGTGTGTATATCAACCTCACTGTATGTATTCTGTGTGTGTATATCAACCTCACTGTATGTATTCTGTGTGTGTATATCAACCTCACTGTATGTATTCTGTGTGTGTATATCAACCTCACTGTATGTATTCTGTGTGTGTATATCAACCTCACTGTATGTATTCTGTGTGTGTATATCAACCTCACTGTATGTATTCTGTGTGTGTATATCAACCTCACTGTATGTATTCTGTGTGTGTATATCAACCTCACTGTATGTATTCTGTGTGTGTATATCAACCTCACTGTATGTATTCTGTGTGTGTATATCAACCTCACTGTATGTATTCTGTGTGTGTATATCAACCTCACTGTATGTATTCTGTGTGTGTATATCAACCTCACTGTATGTATTCTGTGTGTGTATATCAACCTCACTGTATGTATTCTGTGTGTGTATATCAACCTCACTGTATGTATCTGTGTGTGTATATCAACCTCACTGTATGTATTCTGTGTGTGTATATCAACCTCACTGTATGTATTCTGTGTGTGTATATCAACCTCACTGTATGTATTCTGTGTGTGTATATCAACCTCACTGTATGTATTCTGTGTGTGTATATCAACCTCACTGTATGTATTCTGTGTGTGTATATCAACCTCACTGTATGTATTCTGTGTGTGTATATCAACCTTACTGTATGTATTCTGTGTGTGTATATCAACCTCACTGTATGTATTCTGTGTGTGTATATCAACCTCACTGTATGTATCTGTGTGTGTATATCAACCTCACTGTATGTATTCTGTGTGTGTATATCAACCTCACTGTATGTATTCTGTGTGTGTATATCAACCTCACTGTATGTATCTGTGTGTGTATATCAACCTCACTGTATGTATTCTGTGTGTGTATATCAACCTCACTGTATGTATTCTGTGTGTGTATATCAACCTCACTGTATGTATTCTGTGTGTGTATATCAACCTCACTGTATGTATCTGTGTGTGTATATCAACCTCACTGTATGTATTCTGTGTGTGTATATCAACCTCACTGTATGTATTCTGTGTGTGTATATCAACCTCACTGTATGTATTCTGTGTGTATATCAACCTCACTGTATGTATTCTGTGTGTGTATATCAACCTCACTGTATGTATTCTGTGTGTGTATATCAACCTCACTGTATGTATTCTATGTGTGTATATCAACCTCACTGTATGTATTCTGTGTGGTTTATTCTGTGGTTCTTTCTGTGTTTATGTAACACTATATCTTGGTAACACATGCTGCCTGGTGGAAACTATATTTCCCACGATACAACACAAAACCTCCTCTGCCTTGTAGAACTCACTGAACACTGTAACAACGTAATGATGTTTGACGTTTGACCTGGAAATAAAGCCACTAGTGACCATACCAAGTGGTGAGTGCTGATTCCTTGTACAGTCCAACACTCAACTCCCAGTTAGTGCAGCACATGTGATAAGTGCAGTGCACATCACCAGTCCTCATTCAATTATTTGTAATTTTCTCCTGATACTCCTGATTCTCCTGATACAGTGTCTGCATGTTCTGGTTTAGTACACACATTTACAACAGTGCCAAGCCGTTGCATTAGTCAGAGGTCTACTGTTACTGTAGCCTAGGTTAGATGGATTACATTTCTTCCTGTCTCTGCCTCCCTTAATGAGGATCACAGTTCAGCAGATACTTCTCCACTCTCTGAGGGGTTGGGTTAAATGCGGAAGACACATTTCAGTTGAATGCTTATCCCCCTTTCCCTTTCCTTTCCATGGAAAATCTACTGAACGTTTAGTCACTGCAGAGAATTGTCGCATGAAAGTCAGATGCACAATTGAAAGCATCCTGTCGGGCTGTATCACCGCCTGGTACGGCAACTGCACCGCCCACAACCGCAAGGCTCTCCAGAGGGTGGTGCGGTCTTCCCAACGCAAACTACCCGTCCTCCAAGACACCTACAGCACCCGATGTCACAATAAGGCCAAAAAAATCATCAAGGACATAAACCACCCGAGCCACTTCCTGTTCACCCGCTATCATCCAGAAGGCGAGGTCAGTACAGGTGCATCAAAGCTGGGACCGAGAGACTGAAAAACAACTTCTATCTCAAGGCCACCAGACTGTTAAACAGCCATCACTAACATAGAGAGGCTGCTGCCTATAGGCATAGACTTGGAATCACTAACTACTTTAAGGAATAGAACACTAGTCACTTTAATAATGTTTACATATCTGGCGTTAGTCATCTCATATGTATATACTGTATTCTATACTATTCTACGATATCTTACTCCGTCCCGCTCTGACATCGCTCATCCATATGTATGTAGTCTTAATTCATTCCTACTTAGATTTGTGTGTATTGGGTATATGTTGTGTAATTTGTTAGATATTACTTGTTAGATATTACTACACTGTCGGAGCTAGAAGCACAAGCATTTTGCTACACCTGGAATAACATCAGCTAATCACATGTATGTGACCATTAAAATGTGATTTGATTTGAGCATCAACAGGCTGTAGTAACCAGGCCTGACACGCAGGCGTCAACAAGCTGTAGTAACCAGTCCTGACCAGCAGGTGTCAACAAGCTGTAGTAACCAGTCCTGACCAGCAGGCGTCAACAAGCTGTAGTAACCAGGCCTGACACGCAGGCGTCAACAAGCTGTAGTAACCAGTCCTGACCAGCAGGCGTCAACAAGCTGTAGTAACCAGTCCTGACCAGCAGGCGTCAACAAGCTGTAGTAACCAGTCCTGACCAGCAGGCGTCAACAAGCTGTAGTAACCAGTCCTGACCAGCAGGCGTCAACAAGCTGTAGTAACCAGTCCTGACACGCAGGCGTCAACAAGCTGTAGTAACCAGTCCTGACCAGCAGGCGTCAACAAGCTGTAGTAACCAGTCCTGACACGCAGGCGTCAACAAGCTGTAGTACCCAAGCTAGCTGTAGTAACCAGTCCTGACCAGCAGGCGTCAACAAGCTGTAGTAACCAGTCCTGACCAGCAGGCGTCAACAAGCTGTAGTAACCAGTCCTGACCAGCAGGCGTCAACAAGCTGTAGTAACCAGTCCTGACTAGCAGGCGTCAACAAGCTGTAGTAACCAGTCCTGACCAGCAGGCGTCAACAAGCTGTAGTAACCAGTCCTGACCAGCAGGCGTCAACAAGCTGTAGTAACCAGTCCTGACTAGCAGGCGTCAACAAGCTGTAGTAACCAGTCCTGACCAGCAGGCGTCAACAAGCTGTAGTAACCAGTCCTGACCAGCAGGCGTCAACAAGCTGTAGTAACCAGTCCTGACCAGCAGGCGT
>NC_052343.1:24294253-24304253 GCF_016432855.1 Salvelinus namaycush
CTGTCCTTTTGAATGGAACGTAACTTATTTGAAATGTTGTAACTCATTTTGTGGTGATCATTCTTAAATGTGTTGCTCACGTTGTTTGAACTGTGGTTCTCAGGGCACCATTGGAAATGAGAACCTGGTCTTAATGGGTTTCCGCTGGTTAAATGAAGGTTAATAAATCAAATAAGGGTGTTGGGTTCAACACTAACTGGGATGCACCAACAGGAGACAGACCTGATCACCTCAGGCACTAGAAGACATGCCTGAATGGACTGACAGTGATAACCAATTTGTTTAATTTCTAAAATATCCCCTCTTCTGTTTTGGTAGGCTGTAACTTGCTAAACTTTTACGGCAGTGGGCTAAATCAGGGTCACACAGAGTTTTTCTTGGTAGTCTTAAACAAATCAACTTTGAAACAAAAAGTTTACACCTCACACACATGGTTATGGGCTTAACAAAAGAAGACACCTGTACCATGTCAGATATATATATAGAGAGTTGAAATGTATTCAAATTTTGAGTTTACATCCCAATATTACACATTATATACATCACAGTAAACTGGACAAAACCGTTTGACATAGAAATACTGGGTTTTCAGTTGACTCATCCCACCCAGTCCACCCCCTTCCCTCTGGCCGCAGGTACAGACTACATTTTTACATTTTAGTCATTTAGCAGACACTATTATCCAGAGCAACTAAGGTTAAGTGCCTTGCTTTTCTTCACCTAGTCGGCTCAGGGATTTGAACCAGCAACATTTTGGTTACTGGCCCAACAACCTTAACCACTAGGCTACTTGCCACCAATGAAAAAAAATGAAATAGGGCCAAGTACTCTTTCATTCCGAATGCAATTCTGCAACTTAACAAAATGTTTGAGTAATTACACTTAGCACTTGCACTTTGACTATGAAGTTGCACTTACCCTGCCTACTGGCTTGGAAATATCCTTTGCTATTTGTGGTTGTTTTTTCATTTTAATTTAAACATTTTATATGTGATATGTTCTATGACTGCTGCAAAATTAATTGCCTCTCTGAGGACATTCAAGTTTTCTGAATCCGAATCTGAGGTCATTTGGCCCAGTGCTGGTAACAGGTTCTGGCATTAATTGAGCAGATAATTGGCCTTATCTCTGGTGTGATAAGCTGTTCGTTCAGGGCAGAAGAAATAAAATAAAGTGTGATAAAACGGAGCGCGTGTCTCTCAGCGGGAGTCTTGGGACCGTGGAACCAGCTCTCCTGCTAAAGCTCGCTATGTCCTTGAGGGCTGGCCGCCTGCATGCGTGCGCATATGGAGGTTGAAATGGCTTCGTGTGAGGCGGGAGGAGGATCCCTCAACGACACCACAACACTACGACCCCTAGGTGAGCCAGGGCTTTGTTTTTGTTGGGACATTTTGGGGGGGGGGCTTACCTTGTATATTTTTCTCACATTTATTAGGCTTATTTCCCCTGTCTCCCCTTGCGTGATGTGAGGATTATATCTGTGGTCGTGTCTGGTTTATCCATGGCTGAGTCATGCGTCACTTCTGTGATTCAAGAGCCATGAACCCAGAGGCGAAACCCCGAGACCAAAGACCACTCACTGTCTGGCAGAGAAGAGTTAACTTATCTGTCGAGGAGAACAAAACGTTTTTAACTGAATAATAATAAGAATTTGGGGTGTGCTTATATTTGTACTTTTACACAAGTGTGTAATGGAAATGTGTTTCTTCATATCCCAACTCCCCCTGAGACACTCGTGGGGAGTGGGGTCACGGCCGGGGTCACCATTGAACAGCGCTCCTGGAGCAATTAGGGTTAAGTGCCTTGCTCAAGGGCACAGTGACATTTTTTATTAACTTGTTGGTTCCGGTATTCAAAGCAGCAACCTTTCGGTTACCGGCCCAACACCCTCTACCAAGATAGCCTCATAATGAGCCAAACACGATTGTGGCAGAAAAGGGAGAGAAAGGGTGAGAGAGGGAGAGTAACAGTTTGTTCATGGAATGGTTAGGCCTAGGCCTGCTTTTTGAGTAAGAGGAAGAACAAATGGTGAATGAAGTTAGCCCTAAAATCAAGCTAGCTGGATAATGTACCAAATAGCCCAATAATATTAGTCTGAAACTGGAAAGAGAGACAGGGCCACAGAACGGCAAAATAACAGTTCATTCATTACTGAGTGGTTTAGGGATAGGCCTACTGCTACATTTCTGCCAAAAAGGAAAACATGGTTAATGGAGTTGCCCAATAGTGTGCCAAATGAGAGGTAGCTTTTAGAGCATCATGGGAAGGTAATGCACAAAGTGTCAGAGAAGAGATATAGAGAGGCAGTAAAAAAAGACAGGGTATTAGCAGGGTGTGTTAATTCAGTGACTTACTTCTTGCTTCATTGCTAGGTGAATCTGTGCAGACTGTGACAGAGCGTGGGGTGTGAGGGGTCACTTGTCCTCTTTGTAACCAACAGTGAAGTTTTGATAACTCCCTTTGACGTGCGTGAGCTTATTTCTGGAATTGTTTTAATCCCCCCTTTTCCTCATTCCTCCTCTTCCTCCCTCCATCCTTCCACTCTTTCCCTGTGTGTCTCTCTCTGTGGTTGTATGTAATGATGGAGGGTAGTAGAATCTGTCCTTGACTGACTGTCTGTTGATGGATGCAGCATCTGGAGCGTATTAAGAGATAGGGTGGAGATGAATGGATGCAAGACAAAACACAACCACAGAGCTGCTTACTGGCTACTGTAACACGGAATGTTGGGCTGTGTGTGTGTGTGTGTGTGTGTGTGTGTGTGTGTGTGTGTGTGTGTGTGTGTGTGTGTGTGTGTGTGTGTGTGTGTGTGTGTGTGTGTGTGTGTGTGTGTGTGTGTGTGTGTGTGTGTGTGTGAGAGAGAGAGAGAGAGAGAGAGTTTTTGGCCGTCTGTGTCAATGTGCATATTTTCCAGTGTGTAGGCCTATCTGGTTGTGTTTCTGTGAGTGTTTCTGTGTTTGTCTATAAATGTGTATGTTGGAGTGTCTGTGCCACGATGTTTGTGTGCCTTACCTTCAGTGTGTGTGTGTGTTTTGTAGGTGTGTTTGGGCCCATCGCAGAGAGGTGCTAAAGCATGACACACACACCTTTGGTCTCCATCAATATTAACAGGGAAGAGGTTGGTAGAGTGCTAACTGACTCTACTGCCTGGAAAGTGTCAAGGCAGCCTACGTCTCCTTTTAGATATGACTAATATGTACAGTACTAGACACTACTCACAGTGGGTGGCAGTGTATGCATTAACAACTGTAGCTACATAGAAAGGAAGGGGGATGGAGGGATGGAAAAAGAGAGAGAGCAGGCAAGGCCACTCAACTAAAGTGAACACACCAGTGACAGTGGGACAGAAACTAATGCGAGCCACCTTTACACTCCAGCAGAGAGTGGAGTGCATATTAACACCACAAGAGAGAGAGAAAGGAAGAGAGAGACGTAAGGATTAGAGAAGGGGAGAACAACACTTTAGTTCTCTCTCTCTACCTGTGTCTGTCTTCCCCAAAGACAGGAGATAAACACATACTGTACTGTGTCTGTCTGTCTTCCCCAAAGACAGGAGATAAACACATACTGTACTGTGTCTGTCTGTCTTCCCCAAAGACAGGAGATAAACACATACTGTACTGTGTCTGTCTGTCTTCCCCAAAGACAGGAGATAAACACATACTGTACTGTGTCTGTCTGTCTTCCCCAAAGACAGGAGATAAACACATACTGTACTGTGTCTGTCTGTCTTCCCCAAAGACAGGAGATAAACACATACTGTACTGTGTCTGTCTGTCTTCCCCAAAGACAGGAGATAAACACATACTGTACTGTGTCTGTCTGTCTTTCCCAAAGACAGGAGATAAACACATACTGTACTGTGTCTGTCTGTCTTCCCCAAAGACAGGAGATAAACACATACTGTACTGTGTCTGTCTGTCTTCCCCAAAGACAGGAGATAAACACATACTGTACTGTGTCTGTCTGTCTTCCCCAAAGACAGGAGATAAACACATACTGTACTGTGTCTGTCTGTCTTCCCCAAAGACAGGAGATAAACACATACTGTACTGTGTCTGTCTGTCTTCCCCAAAGACAGGAGATAAACACATACTGTACTGTGTCTGTCTGTCTTCCCCAAAGACAGGAGATAAACACATACTGTACTGTGTGATTTCTGTCTTCTTTAGTCTTTCTTTCATTCTGTCTCCTGTGTCCCTTCGCCTCTCGTTTTCTCCCTCTCTCTCTGTCCCTCTTCTGTCCGTCCACCAGCCTTCCTTTCTTCCATTCTCTCTCTCTGCGGTGTCACAGCCCTTACCAAACAAACAGTGGCTCTGGCATCAATAATGAAACAGCATGTATCTCCTTATTTGAGGTACAGAGAAGCCTGCCCACTGTCACTTTACAGATGAATAATAGACTCACGTAGAGGAGGAGAGGATGAGATGGACACGGGGACAGATGGAAGGAAAGGGGGAGAAAAGACAGAGGTATAGAGGAGAGGATGAGATGGACACGGGGACAGATGGAAGGAAAGGGGGAGAAAAGACAGAGGTATAGAGGAGAGGATGAGATGGACACGGGGACAGATGGAAGGAAAGGGGGAGAAAAGACAGAGGTATAGAGGAGAGGATGAGATGGACACGGGGACAGATGGAAGGAAAGGGGGAGAAAAGACAGAGGTATAGAGGAGAGGATGAGATGGACACGGGGACAGATGGAAGGAAAGGGGGAGAAAAGACAGAGGTATAGAGGAGAGGATGAGATGGACACGGGGACAGATGGAAGGAAAGGGGGAGAAAAGACAGAGGTATAGAGGAGAGGATGAGATGGACACGGGGACAGATGGAAGGAAAGGGGGAGAAAAGACAGAGGTATAGAGGAGAGGATGAGATGGACACGGGGACAGATGGAAGGAAAGGGGGAGAAAAGACAGAGGTATAGAGGAGAGGATGAGATGGACACGGGGACAGATGGAAGGAAAGGGGGAGAAAAGACAGAGGTATAGAGGAGAGGATGAGATGGACACGGGGACAGATGGAAGGAAAGGGGGAGAAAAGACAGAGGTATAGAGGAGAGGATGAGATGGACACAGGGACAGATGGAAGGAAAGGGGGAGAAAAGACAGAGGTATAGAGGAGAGAGAGAGTAATGAAAGTGGGATAGATAAATACATTGGTACGCAGAGCAAGAGAGCGAGTGAAAGAGTGACCAAACAGACTACTGCATTAACACACCACTCAGGCCCAGATTGCAGACTCAGCAGATTTCTCATCTGTCAGGTACAACATTTGAGTGTCTTCCCTCTAAAGTGGGGACTGGAGGCAGTAAAGGAGGCCTACTGCTGTTCACAGTACAGTTGTTGGTGTTTGTTTGCGGGCCTGACTTTTTGCATTCAGAAACTGGGGAGAACTAGAGTGACAATAAATGTTAGAATTTGTTCAATTTATGGTTTAGGGGTAATGTTAGGGTTAACATTAAAGATGAGGGTTTATGGTTGAAATCCCATTTGTGATCAGAAAGTGTTGTAACGAAGTAGTCGTTTTCTTTCCTGTCTAGCAGGGCCAGATAGTGACTACAGACACATATCACCTCAACCACCGACACTGTCAGGGAAAGACAGCAGGCTGATCATGCAAGACAAGCCAGAGGGCTCAGTCATCACACAGCAGATAAGGATATTACATCCATAAGATGATTCATTCATTAGTGTGTGTTATTGACACTGAGCTCAGCGCTACTCTGTAAAGACAATTATCCCCTGGGGTTGTGTGATATTGAAAAACAAAGGCAAATGAAAGGAGAGTAGTCAATGTTTCAGTGGCAAACCTTTTATTGTCACGCAACACGCTAGAATAGTTGAATTCTGCCACTAGTTCCAATATCATTTCCAAGAAACACATATTCCATTGTAAATATAATGCCAATTTGAATGCCAACTGTCATAGAGCGGTTGGTTTTCATCATGAAGGATAGTTTGCAGAGCTGACAGAAACAGAATTGACATCAATTCTCTGAAAATAATATTTCCGTGCTCTTAGCTGAAGTGAGGCTTAGTCCCGTAGAGAAGAGATGTAAGATATGGACAGTCAGATTCCCGGCTCTTCACGTCTCTGACAAGAAGCTAAATAGTAGAGACATCAATATTACATTTCTATGATTTATGCATGAATCTGGCCCAAAGTAGAGGGTTAATTAAATGTGAAATGAGACATCCGTTAGTGTTGTGTTCTACCAGGATAAAGGATAACTTTATCAGGATAACTTATACTAGTCTTGATATGTATTATGGATAGTTTTAATGATCTAAGGAAAATAGTTGTATGAGGAGGTCATAATACATGATGAGGACCGTGTGTGTGTGTGTGTGTGTGTGTGTGTGTGTGTGTGTGTGTGTGTGTGTGTGTGTGTGTGTGTGTGTGTGTGTGTGTGTGTGTGTGTGTGTGTGTGTGTGTGTGTGTGTGTGCATGCATGCATGCGTGTAGATTCTTCTTGCGCTTGCATGTACAGTACCAGTCAAAGGTTTGAACACAACTACTCATTTAAGGGTTTTTCTTAATTTTTTGCTATTTTCTACAATGTAGAATAATAGTGAAGACATCAACACTATGAAATGACACATATGGAATCATGTAGTAACCAAACAAATGTTAAACAAGTCCAAATATATTTTATATTTGAGATTCTTCAAAGTAGCTACCCTTTGCCTTGATGACAGGTTTGCACACTCTTGGCATTCTCTCAACCAGCTTCATGTGGAAGTCACCTGGAATGCATTTCTTTCCTTCTTAATGAGTTTGAGCCAATCAGTTGTGTTGTGACAAGGTAGGGGTGGTGTACAGCAGATAAGACCAAGTCCATATTATGGCAAGAACATCTCAAATAAGCAAAGACAAGTGACAGTCCATCATTACTTTAACACATGAAAGTCAGGAACACTGAAAGTTTTTTCAGGTGCAGTCGCAAAAACCATCAAGCGCTATGATGAAACTGGCTCTCATGAGGACCGCCACAGGAAAGGAAGACCCATAGTTACCTCTGCTGCAGAGGATAAGTTCATTAGAGTTAACTGCACATCAGATTGCAGCCCAAATAAATGCTTCACAGAGTTCAAGTAACAGACACATCTCAACATCAACTGTTCAGAGGAGACTGCATGAATCAGGCCTTCATGGTCGAATTGCTGCAAAGAAACCACTGCTAAAGGACACCAATAAGAAGAAAAGACTTGCTTGGGCCAAGAAACACGATCAATGGACATTAGAGTGGTGGAAATCTGTCCATTGGTCAGATGAGTCCAAATTTGAGATTTTTGGTTCCAACCGCTGTGACTTTGTGAGACACAGAGTAGGTGAACGGATGATCTCCGCATGTGTGGTTCCCACCGTGAAGCATGGAGGAGGAGGCATGATGGTGTGGGGGTGCTTTGCTGGTGACACTGTCTGTGATTTATTTAGAATTTAAGGAACACTTAACCAGCATGGCAACCACAGCATTCTGCAGCGATACACCATCCCATCTGGTTTGCGCTTAGTGGGACTATCATTTGTTTTTCAGCAGGACAATGACCCAACACACCTCCAGGCTGTGTAAGGGCTATTTGAAAAATAAGGAGAGTGATGGAGTGCTGCATGACCTGGCCTCCACAATCACCCGACCTCAACCCAATTGAGATGGTTTGGGATTGGACCGCGGAGTTGGACCGCAGAGTGAAGAGTGCTCAGCATGTGGGAACTCCTTCAAGACTGTTGGAAAAGCATTCTAGGCGAAGCTGGTTGAGAGAATGCCAGGGTGTGCAAAGCTGTCATCAAGGCAAACGGTGGCTACTTTGAAGAATATAAAATGTAAATATATTTTGATTTGTTAAAAAAAAAATTGGTTACTACATGATTCCATATGAGTTATTTCATAGTTTTGATGTCTTCAATATTATTTTACAATGTAGAAAATAGTAAAAATAACTTTTAACTGGTATTGTATGTGTACATGTGCATGAGTCAATGGGAGTTTGTTGTGTGTGTTTGCGTGTGTGTATATGTGTATATTTGTGTATATTTGCGTTTATGCATGTGCAGTGGTTATACTGTAGAAGCACTAAAAATATAATCTGTAATAATAATCTGAAAGGATCAGTCAGTGTGTATCAGAGAGAGACAGAGAGAGAGAGAGAGAGAGAGAGAGAGAGAGAGAGAGAGAGAGAGAGAGAGAGAGAGAGAGAGAGAGAGAGAGAGAGAGAGGGAGAGAGAGAGAGAGAGAGAGAGAGAAGAGAGAGAGAGAGAGAGAGAGAGAGAGAGAGAGAGAGAGAGGGTTAGAGGGGAGAGAGAGAGAGAGAGAGAGGGGGAGAGAGAGAGAGAGAGGGGGGAGAGAGAGAGAGAGGGAGAGAGAGAGAGAGAGAGAGAGAGAGAGAGAGAGAGAGAGAGAGAGAGAGAGAGAAAGAGAGAGAGAGAGAGAGAGAGAGAGAGAGAGAAAGAGAAAGACAGAGAGAGAGAGATCCTGGTTTACTTTAGTGTAACATAAGATCATGAGGGAGGGAGGTAGGGAGACGGGCATGTGGGGGGGGGGATTGAAGGACAGATTTGTGGAGGTCTCCATTTGCGAGCATAATCCAAAAGAAATCTCTTTACGAGAGGAAGAGGGAGAGAGAGAGGGAGGTACAGAGCGAGGGGGGTGGGGGGTGGGGTCGATGTAGTGGATTTGATGCTGGTGTCGTGTCTGTGACTATCATTAAATGTGAAGACTGTTATTTATATCAAATCAGTTCCCTAGGTTTAATTATTACGTGATTAAACTAATCATGTAAACATGAATTAACTAGGAAGTCGGAGCACCACGGAAAATGTTGAGATTAAGATTATTTTCTGAATATAACTCAAAAGTCCCTAGTGGGCTAAACCGATATGACTGCTTGGTAGACAAAGGAAAGGGGTGGGGACTGAGAAAGAGCGGGAAAGACAAAATGGATTCACTACACACAGTCTAGAATTATATTCCTTGAAATGTTAATCCTTTGCACATGAACGGCAGCTCATTCGAGAATAATTGCAAATTATATATTTACGCCCGTATGTTGTTGTTGTCTTCTCTGTTGGAATCCTCGATAGTCCTGTAGAGTTCATCAGAGTCTCTGATTAACTTTCCCTGAAGTCACAATGTCTTTCGTGGTTGTAGGTGGTTAGGATGGATACTTCAGAGTACCATTCGGAAATGTTCTCATATAATAGATGCTTCGGGGGTTGTCGGTATTCTCGTTCTAGACTTACATAATTTTTAGCTGCAGACTAGTAATTATGTGTCTAAGATTTGCTCTTGTTTTGTAGTGATCGATAGTCTCAGAGTTGAACCATTTCCAGCCATGTAGCCAAACTACAGCTGTATGGTCTCCGTGGCCTATAGAATTGTAGAATTGTCTGACTTGTCCTGTGGTATAGTTGTAGTTTAACCTGTTAGGCGGGCTGTCCCGACATCGGTACACTTATGACAACATCCAGCTCAAGTGCAGGGCGCGAAATTCAAAATCTATTTTTTTAAAATATTTAACTTTCACACATTAACAAGTCCAATACAGCATTTGAAAGATAAACATCTTGTCAATCCAGCCAACATGTCCGATTTTTTTAATGTTTTACAGAGAAAACACCACATATATTTATGTTAGCTCACCACCAAATAAAAAAGAGGACAGACATTTTTCACAGCACAAGTAGGATGCAAGTAGCATGCACAAGCCAACCTAACTAACCTAGAACCAACCTAAATAACCTAGAAAAAACTACCTCAGATGACAGTCCTATAACATGTTACACAATAAATCTATGTTTTGTTCAAAAAATGTGCATATTTTAGCTATAAATCAGTTTTACATTACTGCTACCATCATAGCAACAGTCAGAAATCGCACGGGAGTAGCCAGAGAAAATACAGACACCAACGTCAACTACTAATTACACATCATAAAACATTTCAGAAAAATATATGGTGGATAGCTAATGAAAGACAAAGATCTTGTGAAAAGAGCCAA
>NC_052343.1:24309253-24331753 GCF_016432855.1 Salvelinus namaycush
TCCCTCCATCCCTCCATCCATCCTCCACTCCTCACTCTCCTCTCCATCCCTCTATCCATATTCCACTCCTCTCTCCTCCCTCTCCATCCCTCCTCCACTCCTCACTCTCCTCTCCATCCCTCCATCCCTCCTCCACTCCTCACTCTCCTCTCCATCCCTCCATCCCTCCCACACTCCTCTCTCTCCCTCCGTCCCTCCATCCCTCCATCCCTCCACTCCTCTCTCTCTTCTCCGTCCCTCCGTCCCTCCATCCCTCCATCCCTATTCTACTCCTATCTCTCCTCTCCATCCCTCTATCCCTCCATCCCTCCTCCACTCCTCACTCTCCTCTCCATCCCTCAATCCCTCCTCCACTCCTCTCTCCTCCCTCTCCATCCATCCTCCACTCCTCTCTCTCCTCTCCATCCCTCCATCCCTCCTCCACTCCTCACTCTCCTCTCCATCCCTCCCACACTCCTCTCTCTCCCTCCATCCCTCCATCACTCCACTCCTCTCTCTCCTCTCGTCCCTCCATCCCTCCATCCCTCCACTCCTCTCTCTCCTCTCGTCCCTCCATCCCTCCATCCCTCCATCCCTCCATCCCTCCTCTACTCCTCTCTCTCCTCTCCATCCTTCCATCCCTCCATCCCTCCATGCCTCCATTCCTCCTCCACTCATCTCTCTCCTCTCCATCCCTCCATCCCTCCTCTCTCTCCTCTCCATCCCTCCATACCTCCTCCACTCCTCTCTCTCCTCTCCATCCCTCCATTCCTCATCCACTCCTCTCTCCCCTCTCCATCCCTCCATCCCTCCTCCACTCCTCTCTCTCCTCTCCATCCCTCCATCTCTCCATCCTCTTCCATCTCTCCATCCTCTTCCACGTCTCTCTCTCTTCTCCATCCCTCCACCCCCATCCCTCCTCCACTTCTCTCTCTCCTCTCATCCCTCCATCCCTCCTCCACTCCTCCACTCCTCTCTGTCCTCTCCATCCATTTCTCCCGTTCTCTTCCATCCCTCCTCTCTTCCTCTGCTTTCTATTCCTCTCTTCATCCACATCATCTCCCATCCCTTCTCCCTCTCGTATCCCTCTCTCCTCCCACCCTCATTTATCTCTCTCTCTGTGCTCTTCAGTGTGTCTGAGGCCTTGCTCCTCCCTGTCCTCTGTCACTGTGGAGATTTGTTGTTTTTCTGGGATTTCGGTTCCGATTAAATCACAAATGACTTGTCTCTCTCCTCCACCCCCCTCTCCCCAATCTGTTTACTTTTTTCCACTCATGAGATGGAGCGAGAAAGAGGGGGAAGGGGATAAGAGGAAGGGGGAAAAAAACACAGAAAACAAATGCAAGCAGGCGGGTTTCAGTATTTATTCATGGCCGTACGGTGGCCCAGCACACACGCGATGTCACACATTTAGACTGTGCTCATTCACTCACACTCATCCTGTATGCCTGGCTGAGAGTCTCCACTCTATCCCCTACCATGACTTTTACCTACAATACCTCTCTCTCTCTCTCCTTCCCTCTCTTACACAAACACAATCTGTCACACGCATGCACCCCCCCTGCTCCCTCTTACTCCCTCCCTCTCTCTCTCCCTTCATTTCTCTCTCCTTTTCTGTCTCTCTCTCTCTCCTGGATCACTGCCTGGAGGGGACAGTCTCTCTCTCTCTCTCTCTCTCTCTCTCTCTCTCTCACACACACACACACGCTCACGCGCACACACACGCACACACACACACACACACACACACACACACACACACACACACACACACACACACACACACACACACACACACACACACACACACACACACACACACACACACACACACACACACAATCTGTGTCACATACATATTCTGTCACACACTCTCATTCTCTGTTTCCCTCTCTCTCCTAATATAACCTGTATCATTGCCTGGGAGGGACTGTCCCTCTCCTCTCTCCATTAGTCTGCCAGCCTCTCAGCCTCTTTTCACGTGTTCTCTGATGTTATCATTACTTCAATTGCACCAAATGGGAATGCACTCTCTCTGTCAGTGTGATGGTGGAGGGCTTTGGTTCTTTGCTCTTTTTCTGTGGACAAGGTGACACACACACACACACACACACACACACACACACACACACACACACACACACACACACACACACACACACACACACACACACACACACACACACACACACACACACACACACACACACACACACACACACACACACACGCACGAGAGATACAGTATACTCTGCTAGGGTGTACAGATCAGGACCCTGGCAGATTGGAATGATGATGAGGACTAGAACACAGCAGTAGAGTAGCTACTGTATTACAACAGATAATGCTATGCTTGTCACTCAGGGCCACAATGGCCTAAAGCAAAGCCTTTTCATACAGAGGAGCGTCCTAGTGTATAATGGCTGAAACTAAGCCCTGCATCACATTTACATTTGACTCATTCAGCAGACTTTCTCATCCTGAGTGACTGTTTTGAGCAGCTTCAGGTTTCACTTCAGCTGTCCAGAATTTCCACACTGTAAAGTTGTGTTCTTATCCTCTGTTACCAAAAATAGAGAGAGAGCGAAAGAGAGAGAGAGAGAGAGAGAGAGAGAGAGAGAGAGAGAGAGAGAGAGAGAGAGAGAGAGAGAGAGAGAGCGAAAGAGAGAGAGAGAGAGCGAGAGAGAGAGAGAGAAAGAGAGAGAGAGAGAGAGAGAGAGAGAGAGAGAGAGAGAGAGAGAGAGAGAGACAGAGACAGAGACAGAGACAGAGACAGAGACAGAGACAGAGACAGAGAGCGAGAGAGGAAAATAAGGAGAGAGACTGAGAGAGAGAGAGAGAGAGAGAGAGAGAGAGAGAGAGAGAGAGAAAGAGAGGGACAGACAGAGAGAGACAGAGAGAGAGAGAGAGAGAGAGACAGAGAGAGAGAGAGAGAGAGAGAGAGAGAGAGAGAGAGAGAGAGAGAGAGAGAGGGAGAGAGAGAGAGAGAGAGAGATGCATGGCAATAATGCACCATCCCATAAAATATGCAATATGCATATATATATATATGCATTCTACTGAGCCATGAACTTTATGTTTGTATTCTTATCTTTTATTATTTCTTATTGGTGTTGCATTGCCCAGAAGGAAGCTGTCAGTAAGCATTTAGTTGGACGGTGTATGCCTTGTGTATCCTATACATATGACTAATAACACTTAAACCTTGAGTAGGACCATGTGTGTTCACGAAGACCATCTTATGATTAGCAGTGATGTTTAATGCACTGTGGACTGTTTATATAGACAATCTATGTATATACTGTACGTTTCTGATTGATAATGCATAAATGTCTGTGTAATATCATGTTGCACTCAGAAAGTATGTATATGTAGTTCAAAAGACCTATGTTTATATACAGTTTCAGCATGTATAGACAGTTAGTACTGTGTTATACACAAGATAGAAACTGTATAATAGTACAATGGGTGTATTCATTTTGCCCATTCTGTTGAAAAACTTTCTTAAATGTAAGCAAACGGAATGAAATGGGGAGGGACCTACCTGAAGGGACATATGCCCGTGAATGGGAGAGCCAAGCTGTTAAATATGGACTCTATTCCTTTAAGAGCAGTGTATCAGCCCTGCAGTCAGTAAACAGTAGGTAGGGAGGAGTCTCTCTCTCTCTCTCTCTCTCTCTCTCTCTCTCTCTCTCTCTCTCTCTCTCTCTCTCTCTCTCTCTCTCTCTCTCTCTCTCTCTCTCTCTCTCTCTCTCTCTCTCTCTCTCTCTCTCTCTCTCTCAGTAAACAGTACAGGGCAGGGAGGGAGGGGTTTAGGAACGTCACATTGCTGAAGTGAAACTAGAAACCTGAATGTTATGAACAGGATCAAACTTTTACACTTTAAAGAATCTACCTATACAGCTGTACTGTTACCTACTGTAGTCTCCAGTCCCTGGAGCCTTTTTCTGATCAGAGGAAGAGAAAGAACAGAGTCAACAGACGCTGAGGTGAGTAGAGAGAAGATAGTTATAATATGTGATAATTATTTAAAATGATGTTACATGAACTTTATATAAAACGTTGTATTACTAATTTGTTGACAATTGTAAATGAAACAATATAAAAAGATAGAGTGACTTATTTCAGAGAGACTATAATACATTATGTTCTTTGGTCTGTTCCCAGCTATGGCTTCCCCCAGCATTCTCCTGTAAAGAGCAGTTCCGGTGCTCTATCTGTCTGTATGTGTTCACTGAGCCAGTCTCCATTCCCTGTGGACACAACTACTGACCTATACCAGTGTCCATTGTGTACGGAGAAATTCAGACAAAGACCTGAGCTTCGAGTCAATACTTTAATTTCTGAAATGGCTGCTCAGCTCAATAAGTTGACTCCAGTTGAAGCCACACCCTTCACCCCAGGACAAGCCCAGACAACAACCCACGCCAAATCTGGAGAAGTGCCATGTGACGTCTGTACTGATACAAAGCTCATGTCTATAAAGTCCTGCCTGGTGTGTCTAGCCTCTTACTGTGAGACTCACCTGGAGCATCATCAGAGAGTTGCTTCTTTCAAGAAACACAAGCTGATCGACCCTGTGGAGAACCTGGAAGACAGGGTGTGTAAGAAGCATGAGAGACCCCTGGAGCTGCTCTGTAGGAGAGACCAGATGTGTGTGTGTCAGTTCTGCACTGAGACAGACCACAAGACTCACAAGACTGTCTCCATGGAGTAAAGAGTATAGAGAGAGGAAGACTCAGATGAGGAAGACTAAGAGTAAAGTTCAGGAGATGATCCAGGAGAGACTGCTGAAGGTTAAGGAGATCAAACATGCAGTAGAGCTCAGCAAGAGTAATGCAAAGAGAGAGATAGCAGACAATGCAGAGGTCTTCACTGCTATGGTGCGCTGTATTGAGAGAAGCCAGGCTGAGCTCATTGAGGTGGTTGAGGGGAAGCAGAAAGCAGCAGAGAAGCGGGCTGAAGGGCTCGTTGAAGAGTTGGAGCAGGAAATCACTGAGCTAAAGAGAGGAAGCACTGAGCTGGAGCAGCTCTCAGATATTGAGGACCACCTTCTCCTCCTTTACAGCTCCCCATCCCTCTGTACAACCCTTCCACACACAAAGAACTGGTCTGAGATCTGTGTTCATAGCAGTGTAGGTGTGGGGATTCCGGGAAGAGTTGTGTCTCAGCTGGAGGAGACCCTCAGTAAAGAGATAAAAAATGTGTGTGTTGCTGATTTGAAGAAGATACAGCAGTATGCAGTGGATGTGACTCTGGACCCTGATACAGCATATGCCAAACTCATCCTGTCTAAGGACAGGAAACAAGTGAGATACGGAGACAAAAAGCAGAATCCCCCTTCCAACCCAGAGACGTTTGATTATCATACCCGTGTTTTAGGAAAGGAGGGGTTCTCCTCGGGGAGATTCTACTATGAAGTTCAGGTGAAAGGGAGGACTTCGTGGGGTTTAGGAATGGCTAGAGAGTCCATCATCAGGAAGGGGTGAATCTATTGAGTCTTGCCAATGGATACTGGGCTTTGGGGCTGGAGAATGGGGATGAGTATGAGGTTTGCACTGGGTTTAATGTCCCCCTCACCCTGATAGAGAAGCCCCAGAAGGTGGGGGTGTTTGTGGATTATGAGGAGGGTCAGGTCTCCTCTTACAACATGGAGGCCAAGTCTCATATCTACTCTTTCACTGACTGCACCTTCACTGAGAGACTCCACCCATTCTTGTCTACAGGCTATCATCCTTCCAACACAACTCCTCTTATCATCTCTTTAGTGAACAGGGAATTCAGTCACACAGACACAAAGCATATTATGTCCAATATGACTGTGTTTATATTTGTACATTCATTAGAGAATATGTTTGTATATGTTTATCAGCTTATTTATTGGTATTATGCTGATATCTTCTCTGATATCATAACACTGTATATTACAATGAAAATATAAAAGTTTTACATTTGAGTCCATGTGCAATTTCTCCCTTGGATTTACCAACTATGCATACTGTCAGAGCTGGTCCTGACTTCCCTGGGGCACTAAGCAAAATTCTGCTAAGGGGCCCTCCTACCTGACCCGTAAGCCATGTAAACCATTTGCCATTGCCACACAGTCACACCTGACACCCCAGTGTTCCCACTACAATCCTCCCTCCCAGTGGCAGTTCTAGCTTGTATGGATCCCTGAGCGAACCCCAGGGATCCATACAAGCACCATTCTGCACTAACTGTCATTTTCATTCAGACATTTGGAACAACACAAATAAATAATCATAACATTTAAAACTATATAAATATAAATATATGTACAAAACTTAGACTCATAAATATCAAAAAGAAGTAACAAAGACAAATAGAAACAAATTGTAGTATATAAATACAAATAATAAAGTGAATCGAATTATTACACTATTACCCTATTGCTAACAAAAAACACACAAATAAAACTAAGTTGCACAAATCCTATATCACACAAATCCACAAATAGAATAACACACTTATGAAGAAGAGAACCTGATTATTACACTATTGCACTTCAAACAAGAAACCCACAATCTAAATTGCACAACTAATTGCATTAGTACTGTACAAAGTTAGAGGTGTGCTATTTGATAAATTCCCCCACTCCCCATACCTCGGGCTTCCAGTGGGGAGACAAAGCAAGACAAAAAACAAGACGAACTGGCACAGACAGACAGAAAACACAGGTATTATACCCAGGGGATAATGGGGAAGATGGGGGACGCCTGGAGGGGGTGGAGACAAGCACAAGGACAGGTGAAACAGTTCAGGGTGTGACAGTCACCATTTAGAATATTATTATTATTTTATTTTTTGTGCGGGCGCCCCATGCCGCCCCCGGCAAGATGCCGCCCTAGGCGGCTGCCTATGTCGCCTATGCCTAAATCCGCCACTGCTCCCTCCTTTAAAACAGTTTGCTCCATCTGTCGTTCTAAGAATAAGTAGACCTATACAGAACAGAATGAGATATAAACAAACAATATTTATTGAATAGAATATTTTCTATAAAATCTTAAGATAAGTCAATATTAACATTAACATAAATAAGAAACTGTAGAAAATATAAAATGTAGAAAATTATCAAATATAACACTGAGCTTTGGCTCTGCTGCCTGGGAATTAGTCCAGGCCTCACAATATCATACAATTAGCTTTGTCTATACAATGTAAACATAGGCCTATAGGCTATGGCTGCAGCTATATGTCTCAAAATAGTCAAATAAAACCTATACAGCTGTGTGATTAACTTTGGTTCCCTCTACAGCCTGGGCATTTTCAGCACCAGCATGGACACCAGTCTGTCTGGACTGTCTGGAAGAAATTGAGAAAGTATGTCACACAGTCTTTTACACAAATGCACATCTACCATACAATCTTAAATGTTACTAAGTGTGTAAACATTTGAATGTTTGAATTAATATCTTATCATCAAAATATTACTCTTCTGCACTTTCTTGAGGCAAAGTCATCAATGATGTCATCATAGGCCATGTGTTTCCCCACGTCATGATTTCTGCTTATGATGGTCAGACCACTCACACGTTCCTGTGACATGGAAGACCTCAGGTAGCTTTGATGAGCTTTCATTTGAAAAGCTCCTCTCTGCCGATGCTACTGTTACTGGTATGGTGACTGCAATTCTTAGGGCTGTCCAAAGGTTAGGATAGAGTTCCTCCAGGTTTTTCTCACAGAGAAAGGAAAGCAGCTCAAATGCTGATGACAGATCAGGTCAATTCTGAATCTCGTGTGCCAGATCCATTCCACCGATGTCCCGGTCATCTCTGAAGGTTAGAGTGTTTTCAAGTTCCTCTGTCCATGTCCGTGTTCTTTTGCCCATCTTAATCTTTTATTTTTATTGGCCAGTCTGAGATATGGCTTTTTCTTTGCAACTCTGCTTAGAAGGCCAGCATCCCAGAGTTGCCTCTTCACTGTTGACGTTGACGTTGAGACTGGTGATACTATTTAATGAAGCTGCCAGTTGAGGACTTGTGAGGCGTCTGTTTCTCAAACTAGTCACTCTTATGTACTTATCCTCTTGCTCAGTTGTGCACCGGGGCCTCCCACTCCTCTTTCTATTCTGGTTAGGGCCAGTTTGCTCTGTTCTGTGAAGGGATTTTTAATTTCACCTTTATTTAACCAGGTAGGCCAGTTGAGAACAAGTTCTCATTTACAACTGTGACCTGGCCAAGATAAAGCAAAGCAGTGCGACACAAACAACACAGAGTTACACATGGGATAAACAAACGATAACACAATAGAAAAGTCTATATAGAGTGTGTGCAAATGTAATAAGATTAAGGAGGTAAGGCAATAAATAGGCCATAGTGGTGAAATAATTACAATTTATCATTAACACTGGAGTGATGGATGTGCAGAAGATGAATGTGCAAGTAGAGATACTGGAGTGCAAAGGAGCAAAAAAAAAATATGGGGATGCGGTAGTTGGGTGGGCTATTTACAGATGGGCTATGTACAGGTGCAATGATCGGTAAGCTGCTCTGACAGCTGATGGTTAAAGTTATTTAGGGAGTTATAAGTCCCTAGCTTCAGTGATTTTTGCAATTCGTTCCAGTCATTGGCAGCAGAGAACTGGAAGGAAAGGCGGTCAAAGGGGGAGTTGGTTTTGGGGGTGACCAGTGAAATATACCTGCTGGAGCGCGTGCTACGGGTGGGTGCTGCTATGGTGACCAGTGAGCTGAGATAAGGTGGTGCTTTACCTAGCAAAGACTTATAGATGACCTGGAGCCAGTGGGTTTGGCGATGAATATGAAGCGAGGGCCAGCTAACAAGAGCATACAGGTCGCAGTGGTGGGTAGTATATTGGGCTTTGGTGACAAAACGGATGGCACTGTGATAGACTACATCCAATTTGCTGAGTAGAGTGTTGGAGGCTATTTTGTAAATGACATCGCCGAAGTCAAGGACCGGTAGGATAGTCAGTTTTACGAGGGTATGTTTGGTAGCATGAGTGAAGGATGCTTTGTTTTGCGAAATAGGAAGCCAATTCTAGATTTAATTTTGGATTGGAGATGCTTAATGTGAATCTGGAAGGAAAGTTTACAGTCTAACCAGACACCTATGTATTTGTAGATGTCCACATATTCTAAGTCAGAAGCATCCAGAGGTATGATGCTAAACAGGCGGGTGGGTGCGGGCAGCAATCGGTTGAAGAGCATGCATTTAGTTTTACTTGCATTTTAGAGCAGTTGGAGGCCACGGAAGGAGTGTTGTATGGCATTGAAGCTCATCTGGAGGTTAGTTAACAGTGTCCAAAAAAGGGCCAGAAGAATAGAGAATGGTGTTGTCTGCGTAGAGGTGGATCAGAGAATCACCAGCAGCAAGAGCGACATCATTGATGTATACAGAGAAAAGAGTTGGCCCGAGAATTGAACCCTGTGGCACCCCCATAGAGACTACCATAGGTCCGGACAACAGGCCCTCCGATTTGATACACTGAACTCTATCTGAGAAGTAGTTGGTGAAGCAGGCGAGGCAGTCATTTGAGAAACCAAGGCTGTTGAGTTCGCCGATAAGAATGCAAGTACACAGCGTTGTACGAGATCTTCAGTTTCTTAGCAATTTTTCGCATGGAATAGCCTTCATTTCTCAGAACAAGAATAGACTGACGAGTTTCAGACGAAAAATCTTTGTTTCTGGCCATTTTGAGCCTGTTATCGAATCCACAAATGCTGATGCTCCAGATACTCAGCTAGTCTAAAGAAGGCCAGTTTTATTGCTTCTTTAATCAGAACAACAGTTTTCAGCTGTGCTAACATAATTGCAAAAGGGTTTTCTAATGACCAATTAGCCTTTTAAAATGATAAACTTGGATTAGCTAGCACAACGTGCCATTGGAACATAGGAGAGATGGTTGCTGATAATGGGCCTCTGTACTCCTATGTAGACATTCCATAAAACAATCTGCCGTTTCCAGCTGCAATAGTCATTTACAACAATAACAATGTCTACACTGCATTTCTGACCAATTTTATGTTATGTTATTTTCTTTCAAAAACAAGGACATTTCTAAATGACACCAAACTTTTGAATGGTAGTGTACATTTGGCAGGATGTTAGGAAGTGCAGCTCAGTTTCCACCTCATTTTGTGGGCAGTGAGCACATAGCCTGTCTTCTCTTGAGAGCCAAGTCTGCCTACGGCGGCCTTTCTCAATAGAAAGGCTATACTCACTGAGTCTGTAAATAGTCCAAGCTTTCCTTAATTTTTTGTCAGTCACAGTGGTCAGGTTTTCTGCCACTGAGTGCTCTCTGTTTAGGGCTAAATAACATTCTAGTTCATTCAGTTCTTTTGTTAATTCTTTCCAATGTGTCAAGTAATTATCTTTTTGTTTTCTCATTATTTGGTTGGGTCTAATTTTGTTGCTGTCCTGGGGCTCTGTGGGGTTTGTTTGTGTTTGTAAACAGAGCCCCAGGACCAGCTTGCTTAGAGGACTCTTCTCCAGGTACATCTCTCTGTAGGTGATGGCTTTGTTATGGAAGGTTGGGGCGGCAGGTAGTCTAGTGGTTAGAGCGTTGGGCTAGTAACCAAAAGTTTGCTAGATCGAATCCCCGAGCTGAGAAGATAAAAATCTGTTGTTCTACCCATTGTTCCTAGGCTGTCATTGTAAATACAAATTTGTTCTTAACTGACTTGCGTAGTTAAATAAAAAATATGGAATGTTTGGTAATCGCTTCTTTTTAGGATGTTGTAGAATTTAAGATCTCTTTTCTGGATTTTGATAGTTAGTGGGTATCGGCCTAAATCTGCTCTGCATGCATTATTTGGTGTTTTACGTTGTACACGGAGAACATTTTTGCAGAACTCTGCATGCAGAGTCTCACTTTGGTGTTTATCCCATTTTGTGAATTCTTGGTTGGTGAGCGGAACCCAGACCTCACAACCAATAAGGGCAATGGGTTCTATAACTGATTCAAGTATATTTAGCCAGATCCTAATTGGTATGTAAAATTTTATGTTCCTTTTGATGGCATAGAAGGCCCTTCTTTCTCTCTCTCTCTCTCTCTCTCTCTCTCTCTCTCTCTCTCTCTCTCTCTCTCTCTCTCTCTCTCTCTCTCCCTCTCTCTCTCTCTCTCTCTCTCTCTCTCTCTCAGTCAACACACGCTGAGGTGAGTAGAGAGAAGGTGAACAAATAGAATATGTGATACTTATTTGCTATGTTGTTACATGATAAAACAGTGTATTGAACAGTGTTGCTATATTGTTGACACCTAGAAATGAAACAGAATGATTAAAAAGAAGAAAACGAGATAGAATTAAGGATTTCAGAGGGCCCATTATATTTTTTTCTTCTTGGTTCTGTTTCCAGCTATGTCTTCCTCCTGTATTATCCTGTCTGAAGAGCAGTTCCAGTGCTCTATCTGTCTGGATGTGTTCACTGAGCCAGTCTCCATCCCATGTGGACACAACTACTGCAAGGCCTGTATCAGAGGAGACTGGGACAGCATTGACTTGTGCCAGTGTCCAATGTGTAAAGAGGTATTTAGCAGAAGACCTGAGCTTTGTGTCAACACTTTCATTTTTGAAATGGCTGCTCAGCCCAATAAGTTGGCTACAGTTGAAGCCACATCCATCACCCCAGGACAAGCCCAGACAACAACCCTCGCCAAACCTGGAGAAGTACCATGTGACGTCTGCCCTGAGGGAGAGCACAAGGCCCTGAAGTCCTGCCTGGTGTCTGGCCTCTTACTGTGAGACTCACCTGGAGACTCATCAGACACTGGCATCTTTCAAGAAACACAAGCTGATCGACCCTGTGGAGAACCTGGAAGACAGGGTGTGTAAGAAGCATGAGAGACCCCTGGAGCTGCTCTGTAGGAGAGACCAGATGTGTGTGTGTCAGTTCTGCACTGAGACAGACCACAAGACTCACAAGACTGTCTCCATGGAGTAAAGAGTAAAGTTCAGGAGATGATCCAGGAGAGACTGCTGAAGGTTAAGGAGATCAAACAGACAGTAGAGCTCAGCAAGATAGATACAAAGAGAGAGAGAGCAGACAATGTGGAGGTCTTCACTGCTCTAGTGCGCTCCATTGAGAGAAGCCAGGCTGAGGTCATTTTGGAGATAGAGAAGAAACTTAAAGCAACAGAGAAGCAGGCTGAAATAATCATTGAAGAGCTGAGGCAGGAAACCACTGAGTTACAGATGAGAAGCACTGAGCTGGAGCAGCTCTCAGATATTTAAGATCACCTCCTCCTCCAGAGCTCTCCATCCATCTGCACCACCCTTCCAACTTCCAAGTACTGGTCTGATCAGTGTCCACAGTGGTCTGTGTGTGGGGACTATGATGAGTACTGTCTCAGCTGTAAAATACTGAATAAAGAGATGGAAAAGTTGTGTGATGCTGATCTGAAGAGGACACAGCACTGTGCAGTGGATGTGACTCTGGACCCTCATACAGCGAATATCAAACTCATCCTGTCTGAGGACCGGAAACAAGTGAGATATGGAAGTATAAAACAGAATCTCCCCGCCAACCCAGAGAGGTTTCATAATAATGCCTGTCTTTTAGGGAATAAGTGGTTCTCCTCAGGGAGATTCTATTATGAGGTGCAGGTGAAGGGGAAGTCTATGTGGGTTTGGCTAGACAGTGGCTAGAGAGTTTGGCTAGAGAGTCCATCAACAGGAATGATTGTGATGAATCACCAAGTCCTGTAGATGGATATTGGACTGTAGGGCAGTGGAATATGAATGAATACAAGGCTTACGCTGGGCCTTGGGTCAACCTCTCCCTGAGACAGAAGCCCCAGCAGGTGGGGGTGTTTGTGGATTATGAGGAGGGTGAGGTCTCCTTTTATGATGTGGAGGCCAAGTCTCACATCTACTCTTTCACTGTCTGCACCTTCACTGACAGACTCTACCCATTCTTCTCAACTGGCACAAATATTCCTGGTGATAACTCAGCTCCACTTATCATCTCTACCATCAAGTCTGACTGAGTTTAGTGAACAAGGAACTCAGTCAAAGGGAATCACAGCAATATGCCTTATTCAATGTGGCGATATTTCTTCTTGCGATAGAGATTTCTTACTGCTAGTACTTATCAGTTGATCAGATTTCATGATGAAGAATACTTCTCTCATGTCCTAATACTGTTTTACAATGTATATTAAAAAGGTATTGCCTGTGAGTCTTTGTACAGTTGTTTTGTAACTACTCCTACTTATTCCTCCTCTCACTTTCAGTGAGATCACATTTCAAACACCCACAGCATACACAGATGAAGAGGGAGTTTCAAATGGTGCAGTGATACTGATAATGACTCCAAGCTAAAAGTACAATGCTTCTTGGACTTAATCTATCCAACCTCTAGGATAACCTAGAAAGTCCCATACAGTGATCCATAAAGTAATAATTCTCTGTCTTCTCCTCTTCCCCCTCTCTCACCCCTCTGTCTCTCTCTCTCTCTCTCTCAGTGGGATGAGGTCAGTGTCCTAGATGACCAGGGGAAACTCATCCGGACCTTTGAGGTCTGCAACGTCAACCAGAACCCCCGTCTCCAGGACAACTGGCTGGCCACGCCCTTCCTCTTCCGCTTCTCGGCACCACGAGTCTTTGTGACGCTGCGTTTCTCCGTGCGGGACTGTGCCAGCCTGCGCTCGCCCTCACCCTCCTGCCGAGAGACACTCACCCTCTACTACAAACAGGCCGACTCACAGAGAGAGCTGGAGAGGACATGGAATGCAGAGGTAGGGCAGAAAGACTACACTTCCCATAACGCCACTAATATCCCACCTTCTCCACCCGGCACAGCCAGAAGAGGACTGGCCACCCCTCATAGCCTGGTTCTTCTCTAGGTTTCTTCCTAGGTTTTGGCCTTTCTAGGGAGTTTTTCCTAGCCACCATGCTTCTACACCTGCATTGCTTGCTGTTTGGGGGTTTTAGGCTGGGTTTCTGTACAGCACTTTGAGATATCAGCTGATGTAAGAAGGGCTATATAAATAAATGTGATTTGATTTGATTTAGGTGTAATGCCACATACATATGTTCCTAGTTGTGATGTCAGAAATAAGACTTTGTTTCATTGATGTGCATTTTGGTCGGAACAATGCCTTAACCAGATAAGATTTTAGCTAGTTTGTTAAGCGGACGTTGCTATTAATAAAGATAGCTAGCTTGATAAGCTGACGTTGCTATTAATAAAGATAGCTAGCTTGATAAGCTGACGTTGCTATTAATAAAGATAGCTAGCATTGATAAGCTGACGTTGCTATTAATAAAGATAGTTGGCTTGATAAGCTGACGTTGCTATTAATAAAGATAGCTAGCATTGATAAGCTGACGTTGCCATTAATAAAGATAGCTAGCTTGATAAGCTGGCATTGCTATTAATAAAGATAGCTAGCATTGATAAGCTGACGTTGCTATTAATAAAGATAGCTAGCATTGATGAGCTGACGTTGCCATGAATAAAGATAGCTAGCATTGATAAGCTGACGTTGCCATTAATAAAGATAGTTGGCTTGATGAGCTGATGTTGCCATTAATAAAGATAGCTAGCATTGATAAGCTGACGTTGCCATTAATAAAGATAGCTAGCATTGATAAGCTGACGTTGCTATTAATAAAGATAGCTAGCATTGATGAGCTGACGTTTCCATGAATAAAGATAGCTAGCATTGATAAGCTGACGTTGCTATTAATAAAGATAGTTGGCTTGATGAGCTGACGTTGCCATTAATAAAGATAGCTAGCATTGATAAGCTGACGTTGCCATTAATAAAGATAGCTAGCATTGATAAGCTGATGTTGCTATTAATAAAGATAGTTGGCTTGATGAGCTGACGTTGCCATTAATAAAGATAGCTAGCATTGATAAGCTGACGTTACCATTAATAAAGATAGCTAGCATTGATGAGCTGACGTTGCCATTAATAAAAATAGCTAGCATTGATAAGCTGACATTGCCATTAATGAAGATAGCTAGCATTGATAAGCTGACGTTGCCATTAATAAAGATAGCTAGCATTGATAAGCTGACGTTGCCATTAATAAAGATAGCTAGCATTGATAAGCTGACATTGCCATTAATGAAGATAGCTAGCATTGATAAGCTGACGTTGCCATTAATAAAGATAGCTAGCATTGATAAGCTGACATTGCCATTAATGAAGATAGCTAGCATTGATAAGCTGACGTTGCCATTAATAAAGATAGCTAGCATTGATAAGCTGACGTTGCCATGAATAAAGATAGCTAGCATTGATAAGCTGACGTTGCCATTAATAAAGATAGCTAGCATTGATAAGCTGACGTTGCTATTAATAAAGATAGCTAGAATTGATGAGCTGACGTTGCCATGAATAAAGATAGCTAGCATTGATAAGCTGACGTTGCTATTAATAAAGATAGTTGGCTTGATGAGCTGACGTTGCCATTAATAAAGATAGCTAGCATTGATAAGCTGACGTTGCCATTAATAAAGATAGCTAGCATTGATAAGCTGATGTTGCTATTAATAAAGATAGTTGGCTTGATGAGCTGACGTTGCCATTAATAAAGATAGCTAGCATTGATAAGCTGACGTTACCATTAATAAAGATAGCTAGCATTGATGAGCTGACGTTGCTATTAATAAAGATAGCTAGCATTGATGAGCTGACGTTGCCATTAATAAAGATAGCTAGCATTGATAAGCTGACGTTGCTATTAATAAAGATAGCTAGCATTGATGAGCTGACGTTGCCATGAATAAAGATAGCTAGCATTGATAAGCTGACGTTGCCATTAATAAAGATAGTTGGCTTGATGAGCTGACGTTGCCATTAATAAAGATAGCTAGCATTGATAAGCTGACGTTGCCATTAATAAAGATAGCTAGCATTGATAAGCTGACGTTGCTATTAATAAAGATAGCTAGCATTGATGAGCTGACGTTGCCATGAATAAAGGTAGCTAGCATTGATAAGCTGACGTTGCTATTAATAAAGATAGTTGGCTTGATGAGCTGACGTTGCCATTAATAAAGATAGCTAGCATTGATAAGCTGACGTTGCCATTAATAAAGATAGCTAGCATTGATAAGCTGATGTTGCTATTAATAAAGATAGTTGGCTTGATGAGCTGACGTTGCCATTAATAAAGATAGCTAGCATTGATAAGCTGACGTTACCATTAATAAAGATAGCTAGCATTGATGAGCTGACGTTGCCATTAATAAAGATAGCTAGCATTGATAAGCTGACATTGCCATTAATGAAGATAGCTAGCATTGATAAGCTGACGTTGCCATTAATAAAGATAGCTAGCATTGATAAGCTGACGTTGCCATTAATAAAGATAGCTAGCATTGATAAGCTGACATTGCCATTAATGAAGATAGCAGCATTGATAAGCTGACGTTGCCATTAATAAAGATAGCTAGCATTGATAAGCTGACATTGCCATTAATGAAGATAGCTAGCATTGATAAGCTGACGTTGCCATTAATAAAGATAGCTAGCATTGATAAGCTGACGTTGCCATTAATAAAGATAGCGAGCATTGATAAGCTGACATTGCCATTAATGAAGATAGCTAGCATTGATAAGCTGACGTTGCCATTAATAAAGATAGCTAGCATTGATAAGCTGATGTTGCCATTAATAAAGATAGCTAGCATTGATAAGCTGACGTTGCCATTAATAAAGATAGCTAGCATTGATAAGCTGACGTTGCCATTAATAAAGATAGCTAGCATTGATAAGCTGACATTGCCATTAATGAAGATAGCTAGCATTGATAAGCTGACGTTGCTATTAATAAAGATAGATAGCTTGCTTAACACTGACAGTATGGTCACACTAACTACATTATCCATATTGATAATGTTGTAGTTGTAGTTATGACAGAACAACCATTCCTGGACCTGACTCCAGAAGCGAACCACTGATGTACGGTACCAGAAAACATGTTCTATAGATTGTGTTTCCTCGTGTCTACACAAGGCTGACTATCCAATGCCCCATATATTGAGCATTATTTTTGTAGCAAGTATTTTATATAATCGCTTACAATGAAATGAACAAATTGATGTGTCAATTGTTGTTTTATATGTCAGTTCATGAACCTGATGCCAAGGTATTGGGACATCAAAAACTGACTTGAATTGTATATGGCAATGCTGTCAAACCTTTTTACTTGAAGTGAAACTGATACATTTTTGATTAATACTAAACAGTTTAAGCCATTTTAAGCCAAGACAAATTCTCTCTTCCCATGGTATTTATAGTTTCTAAAAACATCTGTCAAGACGTAGAGCATAAAGACTACATTTCCCAATATCCCATTTTCAAAGCGCGTTCCAAAAGCAAGGAAACAATGATGCTTTGGTTTGCCATAACATTCCTCTCATTCTCATCACCCTCAATCTCATTAAATAAACTACATTTCTCATCTGTGTGCTGCTCTCACAGAGGGAAGGATGCAGTATTTGTGGATGAATACATTTCTTCTTGGGGAAAGTTAGATACTGTTTAAAAATTCAAATAAGAGGCTGATGAGTGAAGTTTAGAGGAATGTAGAGTGGGGAGCAGCAGGAAGACCAGGAGTCTGAGTCTCTGGGGAAAGTTAGCACAGTTATCTTGAAACTGGGGAGAATTAGATTAGATTAAAACACAGACTGTCACTGGTCCGCGACTGTTTGTTTTTGACTAAATGTGTACCCTCAGAGCTAACTGTTGCATACACTTAAATACTTTAATCAACTGTTACATGCTCTTTATCTTATCCTTCTCCCTAATCCCTTGCGTTTTCATTTCCACAATGAAATGTATTACATGATCCCTCTCTCTCATCCCCCTCTCCTCCCTCTCTTCCTCCCCATCCCCCTTTCCCATCCCTGTCCAGCCGTCCAGTGCAGAGAAGGACACGAGGGAGGGCTGGGTGAAGATTGACACCATAGCAGCAGATAAGAGTTTCACCAAGGTGGAGCCCAGCCTGCCTCACCAGTACCAACCAGACCGCTACCGTCGGGTCAACATCAAGACCCGCAGCTTCGCGCCGCTCACACGCAATGGGTACTGTACGAGAACATTTGAAACAAATTCATGAAACAAATTCATCCCATATTCAAACCATGCTCATCACTTGTGACAAATAGTCCTTTGCCACTTTGTAGGCAACAGTGTATGGTAACTAACTCACCTAAACCCATACTGTCACCTATCTAGTGGTCCTTCAAATCAAATTAAACTTTATTTATCACATGCGCGTGTAGACCTTACTGTGAAATGCTTACTTACAAGCCCTTAACCAACAGTGCAGTTCAAGCCTGATAATAGGTTAACATGTTATGACCCTTGACCCCGGTTTCAGATTCGTCCTGGCCATCGTCGACAGCGGCGCATGCGTCTCTCTCATGGGTGTGTCCATCTTCTACCGCCGCTGCCCAGCAACCAATCGCTATCTTGCTTCCTATCCGGCCACACCCTCAGGGGCGGAGCCTACCGCCCTGGTCCCTGTGACTGGGACTTGTGTTCCCCACAGCCAAGCACAGGGAGGCTCCGCCTCCCGCATGCACTGCAACGCAGAAGGTGAATGGATGGTGCCGGTGGGTGGGTGCATCTGTGAAGAGGGATATGAGCCCAATCAAAACAGATCTGCCTGCTTAGGTGAGTTCAACAAGTCTGGTTTGACACTAAAATGTCAAAGGGCCGACAAAATGTAACAATATCTAAAGTTTTAGCCTCCTGTCGCCCTTCCTGTCAGTTCTCCTGTCCCCCTTCCTGTCAGTTCTCCTGTCCCCTGTCCTGTCAGTTCTCCTGTCCCCCCTCCTGTCAGTTCTCCTGTCCCCCTTCCTGTCAGTTCTCCTGTCCCCTGTCCTGTCAGTTCTCCTGTCCCCCTTCCTGTCAGTTCTCCTGTCCCCTATCCTGTCAGTTCTCCTGTCCCCTGTCCTGTCAGTTCTCCTGTCCCCCTTCCTGTCAGTTCTCCTGTCCCCTGTCCTGTCAGTTCTCCTGTCCCCCCTCCTGTTAGTTCTCCTGTCCCCTGTCCTGTCAGTTCTCCTGTCCCCCCTCCTGTCAGTTCTCCTGACCCCTGTCCTGTCAGTTCTCCTGTCCCCCCTCCTGTCAGTTCTCCTGTCCCCTGTCCTGTCAGTTCTCCTGTCCCCCCTCCTGTCAGTTCTCCTGTCCCCTGTCCTGTCAGTTCTCCTGTCCCCCCTCCTGTCAGTTCTCCTGTCCCCCTTCCTGTCAGTTCTCCTGTCCCCTGTTCTGTCAGTTCTCCTGTCCCCTGTCCTGCCAGTTCTCCTGTCTCCTGTCCTGTCAGTTCTCCTGTCCCCCTTCCTGTCAGTTCTCCTGTCCCCCTTCCTGTCAGTTCTCCTGTCCCCTATCCTGTCAGTTCTCCTGTCCCCTGTCCTGTCAGTTCTCCTGTCCCCCTTCCTGTCAGTTCTCCTGTCCCCTATCCTGTCAGTTCTCCTGTCCCCTGTCCTGTCAGTTCTCCTGTCCCCTGTCCTGTCAGTTCTCCTGTCCCCCTTCCTGTCAGTTCTCCTGTCCCCTATCCTGTCAGTTCTCCTGTCCCCTGTTCTGTCAGTTCTCCTGTCCCCTATCCTGTCAGTTCTCCTGTCCCCTGTCCTGTCAGTTCTCCTGTCCCCCTTCCTGTCAGTTCTCCTGTCCCCTGTCCTGTCAGTTCTCCTGTCCCCCTTCCTGTCAGTTCTCCTGTCCCCTATCCTGTCAGTTCTCCTGTCCCCCTTCCTGTCAGTTCTCCTGTCCCCTATCCTGTCAGTTCTCCTGTCCCCTGTCCTGTCAGTTCTCCTGTCTCCTGTCCTGTCAGTTCTCCTGTCTCCTGTCCTGTCAGTTCTCCTGTCTCCTGTCCTGCCAGTTCTCCTGTCCCCTATCCTGTCAGTTCTCCTGTCTCCTGTCCTGTCAGTTCTCCTGTCTCCTGTCCTGCCAGTTCTCCTGTCCCCTATCCTGTCAGTTCTCCTGTCCCCTGTCCTGTCAGTTCTCCTGTCTCCTGTCCTGTCAGTTCTCCTGTCTCTTGTGTCACTAACCTTCTGTATCAATATGAGAAGGAACTGCTGATCACTGGCCCAGCTTGACTGAGAGGACAGGGGGAGGAGGGCAGGGACGGACAATGGCCATGTGCCGTGTGTGTGTGTGTGTGTGTGTGTGTGTGTGTGTGTGTGTGTGTGTGTGTGTGTGTGTGTGTGTGTGTGTGTGTGTGTGTGTGTGTGTGTGTGTGTGTGTGTGTGTGTGTGTGTGTGTGTGTGTGTGTGTTGTGGGGGGGCGGGGGGGTTGATGATGGGCAAATGTTTTATGAGACTGTGTCAGCAATATCCTACATAAATGAAAAGGTGTTTATGTCTGGGAGCATAAGTAGGAGATGAGGGCTTTGTGTTGTGGTCTCTGTGTTGGTGGTGTTTTAACTGAAGAAGCAGGAAGGGAGCAGAACTCAGGGAAATAAGAGACAGCTTGTCAGACCAAGAGCTCAACTACTGCTTCAACAAGCCCCACTTGACCCAGTGTGTTAGCACAGAGGAGGAAAGGAACACACACACTCAATCTCTCTCTCTCTCTCTCTCTCTCTCTCTCTCTCTCTCTCTCTCTCTCTCTCTCTCCCTCACTCACTCAAACTCACACACACAAAGTTTTCTACCTTCACTGGACAGGGATCAACGAGAAAGATATGATTTGGAGAAATCTCAAGAAAGACACCATGGAATATTGAGAGAAGGAGGAGAGAAAGAGAGGTAGAGAGAGAGAGGAGGGGGATAGAGAGGGGGGAGGGGAAGAGAGAGAGGGAGGGAGGGAGGGAGAGATGTGACACATTTAGGTCATAGTGATGTAATGGCCACTCGTCTGTGAACAAGTGACAGAAACCACAGCGGGAGAGAGGGAAAGAGAGAGGGGGAGATGGAGGGAGAGAGGGAGGGAGAGAGGGGATAAGTGGACACAAGTTAACGACTTAAGGAATTGAGCAAGCAGAAAGTCTGAGGAAAGTAAGGAGACAGAGGGTGTGTGTGTGTGTGTGTGTGTGTGTGTGTGTGTGTGTGTGTGTGTGTGTGTGTGTGTGTGTGTGTGTGTGTGTGTGTGTGTGTGTGTGTGTGTGTGTGTGTGTGTGTGTGTGTGTGTGTGTGTGTGTGTGTGTGTTATCCCTTGACTGTTGACAGTTGAAGGTAAAGGTCCAGTCCAGCAGTTCTCTGTGGGGCTATCTGCTACCCTCTCCCACACAGGCCAGGGCTGGTCAGGGGCATCCCAGTCCCAAGCTAGCTAACAGCTTCGTTAATACTGCCGCTCTGAACCAAGTCAACTGTGAAATGTCGTCATGCTCTAATGGCTTACATCTGGGCTCTCCCCGCCACTCACACAGTTTGTCCCACTTGGATTGATATTTACTGAGAAATAACCACTCTGTGGCTCTGTGGCTTGGCCTCCCAGATGGGGCTAAACATACCATAAGGAGTGGGAGCCCCACCCACACAGGGATTTTTGTGTTCTAATTATTCTGTGATTATGTTTAGTTGATCAGGTCATTGACTAATGATGTGACGTCATGCCATTGTTGTCCCTGTTTAGGCATTTGGATGAAAAAACTGATAGCTGAGATGGTTGCTGGGCCGTGGTCGCCGTGGTCGCCGTGGTCGCTGAGGGTTTTTATTCTACATTGTCTCTGAGGCTCCGGTATAAATATCTGTGTAGACACCAAGAACTCAGCTGTGCGGCTCTAAGGGGGTTCCAGGCACATTCAAGATCGGAACTGATGAATGATATGTAATCCAAATGGACTTAGTGTTAAGCTATTCATTAGAAGTGATCTGTGCTGGAATTAAACCCATAACCGCTTGGTGTTACAAGCACCATCCACGCTCTAACCAGCTCAGCCCCCAGAACCAGTGACTCCTAACAGATCCTCTAATGATGACAGGGAACAGAGCAGGAGACAAGCAGCGCTCTGTTCTCTCCTCAGCAGAAGACCTACACTAGATGTTTTCTCGGTTGACATTCGCGTCGAGAAAGAGAGAGAGAAAGAAAGAGAGAGAGAGAGAGAGAGAGTGTGTGTGTGTGTGTATGCTCAGCAGAAGCACCACTGAGCATGAGACACAATTACACCCGTTCACCCAGACATGAAACAGACATTTTACATCATGGGGCTTTCTAAGGAGGTCCACATCAGTTTCATGTCACACAGTTCCTTTAACACTGATGATATACAGTTGAAGTCGGAAGTTTACATACACTTACATCCACAAATTTCTTGTTAACAAACTATAGTTTTGGCAAGTCGGTTAGGACATCTACTTTGTGCATGACACAAGTCATTTTTCCAACAATTGTTTACAGACAGATTATTTCACTTATAATTCACTGTATCACAATTCCAGTGGGTCAGAAGTTTACATACACTAAGTTGACTGTGCCTTTAAACAGCTTGGAAAATTGAGAGGATAGAGAGAGACAGACAGGAGAGAGGGAGGAGAGGATAGAGATAGACAGACGGGAGAGAGGGAGGAGAGGATAGAGAGAGACAGACGGGAGAGAGGGAGGAGAGGATAGAGAGAGAGAAGGGAGAGAGGGAGGAGAGG